>NC_080688.1:3022986-3322986 GCF_030445035.2 Dasypus novemcinctus
AATATTTCACTGTATGTAGATATCACAATTTGTTTATCCATTCATCTGTTGAAGGGCATTTAGTTTAATCCAATTTTTTGGCAATACTGAATAATGCCACTATGAATGCCTGTTGTACACATATCTGTTCATGTCCCTACTTTCAGCTCTTCTAGGTATATAACCAGCAGTGGAATCACTGGATCATATGGTAGTTCTACAGTTAGTTTTCTGAGGAACAGCCAAACTGTCCTCCACAGTGGCTGCTCCAGCCTACATTCCCACCAGCAGTAGATGAGTGTTCCCATTACACCATACCCTCTTCAAAACTTTTAGTTCTCCATTATTTTAATAACCACCAAACAAATGAGTGTAAGATGATATCTTATTATAGCTTTCATTTGCATTTCTCTAATAGTTAGTGACGTTGAGCAGCATTTCATTTTATTTTTAGCCATTTGTATTTATTCTTTGTAGAAGTGTCTATTCAAATCCCTTGCCCATTTTTTTATTTTATTTTTTCCTTTTTAAATTTTTATCTTTTTTTAAAGATACACAGATCACTTAAAATGTTACATTAAAATTTATGAGGTTCCAATATGCTCCTTTCCCCACACCCCCCACTCCTCCTACACCAACAACTTCTTTCATTAGTGTGAAGCATTCACTGCATTTGATAAATACATTTTGGAGCACTGCTACATGGCATGAATTATAGTGTATGTTGTAGTTTACACTCTCTCCCAGTCCATTCAGTGAGTTATGGCAGGATAAATAGTGACCTGCATCTGTCACTGTAAAATCATTCAGGACAGTTCCAAGTTCCAAAAATGTCCCCATAGCACACCTCTTTATTCCTCTCCCAACTCCAGCAACTCCTGTGGCCACTGTCTCCACATCAATGATATAATTTCTTCTACTGCTAGAGTCAAAATAATTCTATAGAAGAATACCAGTAAGTCCACTCTAATCCATATTTTAATCCTCCATCCTGAGGACCCTGAGATGGTGATACCCACTCTACCTCTAAATTGAAAGGGGGCTTAGACACCACGTGGCTTGTGGGTGGGATTCTCCTGCTTGGAGTTGAAGTCTCTCTTGGTTCCTTGATGTAGTGGTTGACCATTCTCACCTCCTTGTTCACAGACCTGTGTAAGTTCAATGAGCTGGAGAGTAGGTTTTGTAACTATGCTGAGGCTTAGAGCCCAGCTGACACATGGACAGCCCAGGGATTTAAGTCTCCTGACTATACACCAACCCCAGCACCAACCACAATTTCAGTAAAAGTGACAGAAGAGACATGTAAAGAGAAGACACATCTGAATTCAACTCCATCATGCTCAGGAGCAAAAATTCCAAAGTAGGGCTCACTGAGAAGGCACTGAACTTCAGAGACATCTGCCATGAATGTAGGACCTAGAAGTCTCTGTAGAGCTCAGGAGCACAACTATCTGGGGTTGCATCTACTTTGGCCATCTCTGAGATTCTGCTGAAATGTGTATAAATGTGACCCCTGTGATGACCTTCCAACTCATTTTAAAGTCTCTTAGTCATATAAACTCATTTGTCTTTACCCTTTACCCCATTTATTCAAGGTCTTTTTGTAGTTGCATCACCAGCTGGTGCATGATTGTACTCCCTCACTACCAGGAAGACTCATCCCAGGGAATCATGTCCATGCTGGGGGAAGTTAATGCACTTATGTGTTGTTTGGCATAAAGAGTCCTTGCCAATTTTATAAATGGGTTGTTTGTCTTTTTAGTTTTGAAGTGTAGGCCTTCTTTTTATATGCAGTATATTAGGCCCCTAATTGGTATACGGATACCAAATATTTTCTCCCATTGAATAGGTTGCCTTTTCACTTACTTGACAAATTCCTTTGAGGTGCGAAGGTTTTTATTTTGGGGGAGGTCCCAGTTATCTATTTTTTCTTTCTTTGCTCTTCTTTAGGTATAAAGTTTAAGAAACCATTTACTACTACCAGATCCTTTAGGTGCTTCCTTACATTATCTTCCAAGTTCTTTATGTTCTTGGCACTTATATTTAGATCTTTAATTCATCTTTAGTTAATTTTTCTAAAAGGTGCAAGATGTTCCTCTCTCATTCTTTTAGATATAGATATTCAGTTCTCCAAGCACCATTTGTGAAAGAGGCCATTCTTTCCCATTTGAATGGCCTTGGTGGCCTTGTCAAATATCAGTTGACTGTATATGTTAAGATCAATGTATATGCTAAGATTTGATGTGGTGACAGTGGCCACAGTATTTGCTGAGGGCAGGGAGATGGAAGAAGAGGAGTGATATGGGGGCATTTTCGGGACTTGACATTGTCCTGAATGATGTTACAGGGACAGAAGAAAGATAATTGGTCTTATTTTTGGCAGATTATCCATGTTATTAATATATAGTGTCCTCCTTTGTCTCTTACCATAGTTTTTCATTAAATTCTATTTTGTCTGATATTAGTATAGCTAGTCTCACACATTTTGGTTGTACTTTGCTTATAAAACTGTTGTCCAATCATTTGCTTTCAGCCTCCTTGCATCCTGGGTTTAAAGTGTGTTTGTTGTAGACAAAATATAAATGGGTCATACTTCCTTATCCATTCTCACAATGAAGGACGTTTGACTGGTGAGTTTAATCCATTAGATTTAAACCTTTGCTGTCAAGGAATTATTTACAATAAGCATATTTTTTTAGGTTTATATATGCTATATATTTTTATTTCTTTTTAATTTTTCATTGTTTTTACACTCTCCTCTAACCCTCTCTCTCCTGTTTTTCCCTTCCATCTGTAGAACACCATTTACTATTTCTTAAAGTTCTGTTTTCTTATTGATACATTCTCTTAATTTCTGTTATCTGTGAATATTTTGAACTGTCCTCAAATTTGAATTCCAGTTTTGCTTGAAAGAGAATTCTTGATTGGAAGTGGTTTTTTTTTTTTTGGTGGTACTTTTTTTTTTTATCATCTTAACACTATAATACCACTTTTTTCTTGCCTGCATGGTTTCAGATGAAATATCAGCTCTAATCTTACTGAGCTTACCTTGTATGTAATGGCTCTCTTTTCTCTTGCTGCTTTTAGTATTCTCTCTTTTCTTGAGGTTGGATACTTTGAAAAGTAAATGTCTTGGAGTATGCCTGTTATGATTTATATTCTTTGTGGTGCACTGCACTTCCTGGACATGTATGTCTACATCCCCTAATAAGATTGGAAAGTTTACAGCCATTATTTTCTTCAACACTTCTTCTGTCTCCTTTCCCTCCTCTTTTCCATCCAGAATGCCTATAATCTGTATGTTTCTGAGTTTAAGGTTGTCATTTAGAGCCCTAATTCCTTCCTTAATTTTTCACCTCTGCTTCTGGATCTTTTTATCTATCTGTTCTCTCTCTTTGATTTCAGATGTATTGTCTTCCAAATCACTGATATTTTCCCTCTGTCTTTTCAGAGCTGGTGTTGTGTGCTTCCAGTGCATTTTAAAAAAAATTCTTTGACTGTGCTATTTACCACCATCATAGATCCTATCTTTTGACGTCTGTTTACAATTTGTTCATTATGTTCTCCCTTTGTCTTCTTAATATCCTTAATCTCTTCTTTCACTTGATTAAGTTGATTCATGATATTTGTTTGGTCATCTCTGATTAATTGTTACCTGTTCTTCACCTCCTCCTGTTTTTGCAGTTTGTTCATTAGACTGGGCCATGTCTTCCTGTTTCTTATTATGGTTTATAATTTTTGTGTGTGTCTAGGCACCTGATAATCTTGATGGGTTTATTCAGTTGATTAGTTTCTTTCTCTATTCTATGGTTTTATTGTGTTTTTCTTTTTGTGTGTGTGGTAAGGTTTCAGTTTGACACTTTGGTTCTCTCATTCTATTTCCTTGCTGTTGTTGATGTTCCTTCAGAAAAAAATTAGGACCAGAGAAAAAGAAAGAGGAAGAACAGAAGAAAAAGAAGGAAGAAGAGAGAAAGAATAATAGTAATAATACTATTAAAAGGTAAGAGAGCAGTCACACAAGACCTAAGGAATTGAAAAAATAAACATTAGTAAGAAGCACAGAAGAATAAGATAAGAAAAGTGGGATAGAAACAATGAAAGCAGAAACAGAATAGAGAAAAACTATACAGAATGAATTAAAATTCTGGGATGGTGATTAGAGGGGAAAAGAAAAGAGAAAAAAGAGAGAAAGAAGAAAATAATCAGAAGAAAAAGGAGATAGATATAGATATAAACAGGAAAAAATGGAGACCAAATAAAAGAAGTGGAATGAAAGAACAACAGAAAGCAAAGGAATTCTTAAATAATACCAAACTTCCACAAGCACATTCCCTTTTGATAGTGCAGTGGCTGTCTTTTCTAGTAGCAACATAGTAGTCTACAAACTCAAATGCAGAGGTAAAAAATGCCAAGAAGAATCTCTGGAGCTGAAATTGATCTTAGTCAACAAATAATGTGAATAAACAACATCAAACAAAACCTATTCATTTGTTTATACCTCTGGCAAATACAAATGGTAATGGTCATGCAATCAGAAATTTAAATTTAAGTATATTTTATTTCATTCCTACATGGAATATTTTGTTTCCTCTTTCTTAAATGTTAATATTTTATGGAAAAATAACTCTCTTCCAAATAAAAACTTCTTTGAATTTATAAATTATTGTTAAAAAGGTCATTGTAATTGATATTAAATTATCACAATAATCAGAAAATCCATGTCTTTATTTAATCAGTGGAACAAATATTTGCAAGCATCTAGTTATATAAGTGTAGCAGCTTGATATGTTTTATGAATTCCAAGATAGATATTAGATTATGTTTGTAATCTGGTCTGTATCTGGCATGATTAAATTATGACTAGGACTTTCATTGAGCCACATCAGTGGGACATTATGTCCCTGTTCTCTTGGTGGGATCTGTGATCCCACAGATCTACTAACAACTCTGCTCTGCTGTGTAGTTTTGAGTTTTGATGCTGGGGTTTTGAGGTGCAGCCCAGGAAGTAAGCATACACCCAGAGAGAATCAAGTTCCAAGGAGAGAGACAGACCTGGTCACCTGGTCTATAGCTGGCCTTGTAGAGAGAGGCGAAGCCTAGAGAGCCTAGAAAGCCTCATAAACTACAGCTGACATTGTGGAGAATACAAAGGAGCTAAACCCGGAGATAAATGAGCCCTTTGAAGAGAGGAACCCAGGAAGACTGAACCCTGGAAGACATCAGCAGCCATGTTGCTCCAAGCACATGGTAATAGATTTTGGTGATGGTAATTATTTACACATTATGTCCTGGTAACTTTAAGTTTCTACCCCAAATAAATACACTACTGTTAAATAAAAACCAACAGATTTCTGATATTTTGAATCAGCACCCCTTTGATTGACTAATATAATAAACAATGTTTCAAGTACATAAAGTATATTTAAATAAAAAAGGGCTGATGGATAGCTGTTTTGTTTAAAATTCATGATTCTAATCCTAACTGCTAAACTCATGTCTGATGTATTATTTTTGAGAGATAGGAATCAACCAGTAATGAATGGACATGGATACAGGAGATACTCATAAATCAGGATTCATCCCAAAACTAATTTTGCTATGTTGCATCACTTGAAGAAGCACAATTTAAATGGAAATCTGGGGAGGTTTTCCATGATTAAATTATTTACTCTGAATAAAGCCAAGGAGTGATATGAAATTATTCATGGTACAGCCATAGAGGAAAATTGCACATTATAGAATATATATGTGGAACATTTTTTTTCTCTAAAAAATACCCTACCCATGGAGAACCAGAAAGATAACAGCAGAATAAGGAGGTCTTAGAAACAGTTCCTGCTACAGAGAAGTTAGTAAACACCCAGAGCTATGTGGAGTTAGCTAAAACACCTGTTTGGGGGCACCAGGAGACCAGAAGAACATCCTGCAACATCCTTGAAGGAATGGAAGGAGGAGACCACCAACCTGCAGAGAAGACTCCTAAGTAGACAGCTCCATGCCGTGGAGGCCAGGGCTCATCCTCCACAGGAGGCACAAGCCAGCTCAGGTGCTGTTCTTCAGCTGGGATTGAAAGCTCTACTTGCCAAAAAATGGGGGAGGAAGAGATGATGGGGCACCAACTTCAGCTACTGATGGATAAATTCAACAAGGTAAGTATAATTGTGAGAACAACTAAAGTTTAAGCCTGTCCAATTCAGAAAGAGGTCAGGAGCCACCATCTTAACTCTGGACCTGACATGAAGGGAAGCAAGGTGGAATGAAAATCACAGTGCTGGTATAGACGAGCATCTTTCCATCTAGATCAGATTGCAGGTCAAGCCTAGGCCCCAGTGCCACCTCCAGTGGGGAGGAAGTTGTGGGAAGCTGTGCCGGCCTCTCGGGGAAATTACTGGCCAAGCTGCAGAGACCAGTGATTATCCTACTCTGACAGCACAAGCCATCCCAGGAGCTAATCTGTGACTAGAATTGGAAGATCCTTTTCCCAAAAACAGGAGAGGAAGAGATGGTTTGCTGCTGATTTTGGCTACTGATTGGTAGACTCAGCTGGCTAAGATAAAACCCTGGGAACAGCTGGGCTGTGAATCAGCCCAAGTCAGAAAAAAGCCAGTGGCTGCAATTTTGACTCCATCCCCAGCATGAGGGGAAGCCAGCCAACCAAAAATCACTGGGATCATAGGAAATGGTTTCTTTCACCCAGAAAGGCCTATAACCCTAGCCTAGTCTTCATCCCCACCTTTGGCATGGAGGAGGATGGCAGGTCCTGCACCAACCTATCCAGGTAACTGAAGGTAACTTTGGCTGGCACAGACTGAAAATCAGAAGTATACCAGGGAAAATGCAGTCATCTTGAACCAACAATGTATAGATTGCTGTCCAGAACTGCAGCTCCATCCTTGCCCCAGGCAGGGGAGACAAGGGCATGAAATTTCATTTGTCTCTCTGGGCAACTACAGTTTAGGATTGCACAACTTGAATTATTCCATACAGCTGTGAGTCTTTCCCTACCCCTGGCAAAGGAGAAAGTTGGAAAAAGATTCATTGGTCCATGGGGCAATGAGAGCAGCTTGAGCCTCCACAGCTTACAGCACCAATTAAATTCATGGCTAGTACTGCACAACCAGCAAGGAAGAAAGTGCAGGAAGTCCTAAACTAAAGGGGAAAAACTGCATCCAGAATAAATTCTCTAGTAAGCCAGATGCCAAGACACTAACAAAAAATGACAATCCACACCAAGAAACAGAAAGCTATGGCCCAGTTAAAGGAACAAGATAAACCTCCAGATGACATAAAGGAGTTGAGACAACTAAGCATGGATGTTCAAACATATCTTAATAAATTTAATGAGATGGCTAAAGAGATTAAGGATATTAAGAAGACACTGGATGAGCACAAAGAAGAATTTGAAAGCATACATAGAAAAAAAGAAGATCTTATGGGAATGAAAGGTGCAATAAAAAAATTAAAAATATGTTGGAATCATAATAGCAGATTTGAGGAGGCAAATTGGAGAGCTTGAAGAAATGGATTCTGAAAGTGAACATACAAAAGAACAGTTGAAGAAAAGAATGGAAAAAATTGAACAAGGTCTCAAGGAAATAAATTATAGCAAAAGGCATGCAAACATATGTGTCATGGGTGTACCAGAAGGAGAAGAGAAGGGAAAAGGGGCAGAAGGAATATTTGAAGAAATAATGGTAGAAAATTTCCCAACCCTATTGAAGGACATAGATATCCATGTCCAAGAAGCACAATGTATTCTCATCTGAAAAAATCCTGAGACCAACTCTGAGACATATACTCATCAAAATGCAAATGCAAAGAAAAGTACAACATGAACATGTGAAAAGGTTAATGCTGGGGAAGGGGGAAAAGTTTTGATGTTGGAAATATGGGGGTCCCTTATATTGTATATGTGACTTTACTGTCATCTAAAACTTTCTAATTAAAACTTAGAATAAAAAGAAAGGATGTAGACACTGAGGAAGAAATGAAAGAAATTACCTTGCCACTGTATATACAGGGAAACACCTATTACATTGACGAAAGTCAAAATGTCAAAAACAAGGTATTATGATATTTTTCATTTTATTACTTCAATTTATTTTTACTTTAGTTTTTCTAAATTAATATGCACTCATTTTTAAACTTTAAACCTCCCACTACTATTTCATTTTTGTATTAATTGAATTTGGCAATATTTTAGGCTCCATTTTTGTAGAAGTTTTGGATCACAGAAAGGTTCAACTATAGCAGGGGAGGAATGCAGGTGTGCTGTTATTGATTGGGGACACATAGTTGGGAAGGAGTACTCCAGGTCATGTATATAGGGTACATAAAAATGTTCAGATATATGTTGCATATTTTCATAGTAGTTACTGTTACACTGAGGGAGTACAGAGCTTCCTAGCCAGGGCAGCTCTGTCACATTCCCCAATGGAACAACAACAATCCTGAAAGTACAAGGGCAAAGATGAGTGAAGAAGGATGGCCCCATGATGAGCCCTTGATACTGATGACTATGCTTATGAGCTTGTGTGCCTGAAATTTCAAGTAGGCTTATAAATGCAGGACCTGAGAAACTCCAAGTTTCTCAAATGTTACCACTCTCTAAGCCAAACTCCACATTTCCTTCCCCCACCATGGGACATGATTCCTGGAGATGAGCATCCCTGGTGCTGAGGGATTACTACTAATCACTAACTGATGATGCAACTACAGAGAGACCTTGAATAAAAGGGGGAAATCTTAAAGACAGATGGGCATATATGGCTGAGTCTTCAAAAATGAATCAGGAGGTCATCAGAGAGGTCATGCTTATGCACCCCACAGCTGGATCCCAGAGACAGCCAAAGTATATACAACCCCAGGTACTGGTATTCCTCAGGGCTATGGAGACACACAGGTTCTATGGTTATAACAGCTCACTCTGGAGTTCAGTGCCTTGTCAGTGGACCCTACTTTGGAATTTCTGTACCTGAGTGTGATGGATTTGGACTGAGATGTGAACTTTCTACAGATGCCTCTTATGTCACTTTTATGGTACATGTGGTTGGCTTTGGTGTTGATGTATACCCTGGAGACTTCAATCTCTGGACTGGCCATGTGTCAGCTGGACACTGAGCCTCAGCAGAGTTTCAGGTTCTACTATCTGGTTTGTTGGACTTACGCAGGTTCACTAACAAGGAGGTGAAGATGTTCAACCACAGCACTTGGGAACTAAGAGTGCCTACAACTTTAGCATGAGAATTGTATCCATCAACCATGTTGGTTCTAAGCCACCTTTCAATATAGAGGTGGAGTGGACATCAACAACCCAGGCTCCATAGGGTGGAGGAATAAAATATGAATTAGAGTGAACTTACTGGTATTCTAATATAGAACTATAGTGAATAGTAATGGCAGAAACTGTAGCATTGATCTGGAGAAAGCCATGGTAGTTACTGAGGGCATGGAGAGGGAAGAAGAGATGAGATTTGGGGGCGTTTTCAGGACTTGGAGTCCTCCTAAATGATATTGCAGGTACAGATGCTGGACATTATATATCCTGCCATAACCCACTGAATATACTGGGACAGAGTATAAAATACAATGTAAACTATAATCCATGCAGTGCAGCAGTGCTCCAAAATATATTCACCAAATGGATTGAATGTGCCACAATGATGAAAGAGGTTGTCAACATGGGAGGAGTGGGGGATGGGGTGTGGATTATGTGGGAAAATCTTATATTTTAATGTAATATTTTTTGAGATCATTTACTTTTAAAAAGACAATTTAATAAAAAAAGACAAAGGCAAAGAGAATTCTGAGAACAGCAAGAAAAAAGAAATACATAATATATCATGGCTATTCTATACGATTAAGTTCTGATTTCTCACCAGAATCATGGAGGCAAGAAGATGGTGGTCAGATTTATTTATTTATTTATTTATTTATTTATTTATTTATTTATTTATGATACTACAAGAGTAAAACTTCAAGCCAAGTATCTAATATCCAACAAGACTCTCTTTCAAATATGAGGGCAAGATTAAAATATTCACAAATAAACAGAAACTGAGAGAAATTCTAGGCAAGAGATCAGGTTGTAAGGAAATACTAAAGAGTGTGCTAGACCCTGAAAAGGAAATACAGGAGAGAGAGGCCTGGAAGCGAGTCTAGAAATGAAGATTATATAAATAAAAGTAACTAAAAGTGTTAAAAGTAGTTAAAATAAAATATGACAGACAAAACTCAAATAGTCAGGAATAAATTTAATCAATGATGTAGAGCACTTGTATTCAGAAAACTGCAATTCAATTTTAAAAGAGATCAGAAAAGGCCTACATAAATTGAGGAACATTTCATGCTCATTAACTGGAAGGCTAACTATCATGAAGATGTCAATTCTTCTCAAATTGATACACAGACTCAATGCAGCCCCAATAAAGATTCCACCAGCATTAAAAAAAGAAAACTCAATCATCAAATTTATTTGGAAGGGTAAGAGGTCCTGAATAGACAGAAACATTATAAAAAAGAAGAGCAAACCCTCTTCTCCAAACTTTAAATCATATTACCTAGTTATAGTGGTAAAAGCAGTATGGTACTCACCTAAAGACAGACACACAGAACAATGGAACCAAATTGATGGTTCAGAAACAAACCCTCACATGCATGATCAAGTGATTTTTGACTAGCCTATTCAAACCAGTCAGCTCAAGCAGAGCAATCCATTCAACAAATGGTGCTGAATGAATTGGATATCCATAGCTGAAAGAAAGGATGAGGACCTCTATGTCACACCTTATCCAAAATTTAACTCAAAATGGATTAAAAAAACTAATAATAACAGCAAGAACCATAAAATTTCTAGAAGAAATTGTAGAAAAATATCTTCAAGGCCAGGTGGGCTATGGTGTGAACAATTGACCATGAGGTGCAGCATTGCTCAAAGATGTATTCACCAAGAGCAATGAATGTCTCATGATGGTGGAGGATGTTGTTGTTATGGGGGGAGGAGTGGAGTGAGGGGAGTGGGGGAGTATATGGGGACCTCATATTTTTTTAATGTAAAATTAAAAAAAGAAAGAAAGAAAGAAAAAGACCTGGTGGTAGGTGGTGGATTCTTAAAGGAGATAAGAGAAGGACTGAGATGGACTACTGATGTTTAATGCATGTAGAAGTTTTAATTAGCTTTACCATAAAAGTGTGGAAATGTATAGAGTGAATGATAATACGTAGTAACAGCTAGTTGATAAATGAGGATGTGACTGAAAAGGTATGTAAATGCCAGTTGAAAGAATGCTAGAAAATAATCTAGGAACTGAATAGCATAGTAAACCAAGAGGTGGATGAGAACTGTGGTTGATAATATGATGCAAGAGTATCCTTTGAGAGCTAGAGCAAATATACATCATTACTGCAGGATGTTGGGAATGTCGAGAAGCATGGGAAAAATCCATCTAGAGTGACCTGTAGACTGTGGTCAATAGTAATAATATAATATTCTTGCATCTATGCAAAAGATGTACTGTGTTGATAATGAGGCAGCATGGAAAATGTGAGCCAAATGTACATTATGGACATGGTAACAATCAGATGATATTATCTTATCTGTAGCAAATGCTCCACCATAGTGTGGTGTGTTGATGAAGGGGTGTTGTTTCAGAATTCTGCACAGGTGTGATTGTTTAATAATTTTAAAACCACTGTCATAAGATAAATATTTAAATAATAATAGGGTTAGTTGGGGGAAAACACACCAAGTAAAAGATAAGGACTAGGATTAGTATTAAGATTTTGACAATATTCTTTCATAACTTGTAACAAACATCTCACAACAATGCAAGGTGTTGGTTGGGGGTTGATGTATGGGATCCCTTGATGATATTATGCATTTTTGCTGTGTAAGTTCACAACTTTTACAATACACTTAATTGTTTATGTATGTTCATATATAAATGATATTATAATAATAATAGTGTTGGTTTGGGAAAAATACTTTGGTTAGTAGTGATATTTTGACAATGCTCTTTAATCATTAGTTAAAAAGGTTTAACAACAATGCAAGTTTTCAGTGAAAGGGTTAGTTACAAGAGTCCTGTATGATGCTATATATTTGTTTTGTAAGTTCACAACTCTTATTATACACTTATTGTTTATGTATGTTTATGTATGAGTGATAAACTTCAATACATTAATTTAAAGAAAAATAGCTTAACTCTGATTTGACTTCCAGAGATAAGCCTCTCTGGCACTTTAAGATTATTAACACTTATCCATCCATGATGCTTGTGGAGAATGAACTTGACCAAAAAAGTAGGGGATATGAAATGAAATAGGGTTTTTATGGCTAAGAGGGTTCAAAGTGAGTTGTGAGGTCATTCCAGAGGTTACAGTTTTTCAGATCTTATCCAGTCTTCTCAAACTGCCACAGCAAACAAAGTCCCATAAAAAAGTGCTCCTGTGGGCACAAGAATGTCCAGATACCATAGCCAAGCCAAATGGTCTTAAAGAAACATCTTCTCTGTGGGCCCTACCTGGGAATATATGTAAGTTTATTTCCCCAATATAAGAGTTAAATTCATTAAAAAATTCCCTCATCATGATTCTTATACTCTTACCTGAACCAACAATTTTCAATGTACCTGTTAAATACAGTTTTAAGTTTCTAAAAGGCCTCAGATTTTTCCTATGTTTGTCGAATCTCCAAACCTAGCAGATATCCTTCAATTCCTATTTTCCAGTTTCAAAGGCCTGCCCTGTATTACCAACAAAGCTATGGGGATGAATAATCCACACCCAAAATACTAGAAGTATCTTCAACTGAAAATAAAATAAAAACACCCAAAAGACTAAGATAAAACAATTCCATTCCTCTGCCATATATATATATATATATATATATATATATATATATATATATATATATATATATATATATATATATATATATGTATATATCCATTCTCTGCCTGAAGCAGTCAGAGTAGAAATTGTCCCAAACACCTCAAGAATGAGGAATAAAAAAAAATTTTGGGTAAAAGTAACCACTGACCAAAACACAATTATTGTTACTATAGTTGTTAATTGAGTAACTTGTAACTTTGGTACAAATAGTAGATTTTCACATAAAAACTAACCCCAAACCTTCTATGAAGCCCTTTACACCAAAACTGAGTTTTATTTGATGGATTTGTGTCTTATTAATAGGGCCAGAAGTAGCTTGTAAAAGAATAAAGTAGCTGGTACAAAAGACAGTTTTATCGTATCTGAGTAATCAAGACAGAGTCTTCATTTCAAATTTTAATAGAAAAGTGCCTACTAGACACAAACCAATGAAATAGGGAGTACTTTGAGGTGCGGACACCCTGCAACTCTAGGGGGAAAACTCCAGATAAAAGAAAATGATTCAGATGACAGCAAGGCAAATTTTTGTTGTTCTTAGTGACCACTGCTATTTCTTAGGAACTGAATTAACACATATTACTCTATAGCAAAGCTAAATCTTATGTTAAATATGTATCACTAAAGGATTAATATTCAAAAATTAAATAAAGAATTCTTTCCAAATGAGGAATCAGGTTTTTTTCCAATTGTGGCCAGCCTATTTGTTAATCATAAATTAGTCTTGTGTTCCCAGTATAATGCTCAACTTCCAAGTATTAGGTAAGACCATCTCCCTCACTCACAGAAATGATGTGTACCTCATTTAGTGTAAAATTTTAAGCAGCAAATGTGCTACTATCCATGTTTATTTTACCCTGTTTCACCAAGTATTGAAGACTGCATTAAAAAAAAAAAGGAACATACAGATGAATTAACCTGGATTACTGATGATCTACATGGTGAACAACTGCCCTATAGGATTACCCAACAATCAGTGTATTTTACCTGATTGAAAAATAAAATGGTATGTGATCTGTCAAAGATATTTCAGGATTCATTTGTTGTCATAGCAAATGTATCTTATTCTGAGTAATGTAATAACTAAGTTCATCTTTACAAAAACATATATTAAAAAAAGAAAAGATAGCATTTTTGTTTCAATTTCTTGATTATTAATAAGGTAAAATGGATAAGTAACAGTCCTTGCAAAACAAAATTTGAGTAGTTTCTCTTTGCTTCAGTTTAACATACTACCACAAGTGAAGTATTAAGTCATAAATTCAGACATCACCTTTCCCCCTTTATATAATATGGAAAGCAATGTTGAAAAGAAAACTATACTATCATAAAAAGGGTGTAGGAACAATAATTATGAACTCCAATATGAACTGTTTTCAATGCTTCTTGAGCTAATTTACAGGGCTGTTTTAGACAGTTACCACTTCTGCACAGTCTTCTCAACATATATTCCAATTTAGTATCCTTATTCTCTTAATAGAAATTGTCCTCTAATCTCATAAGGAGACTCTTATTCCTAGTTATCAAGAAGGAAAATAGGAATCATCACAGAGTCATTCTCTCATCTTCAAGCCTCTTCATCAAAAATTATCTATAATCCTTTTTTCAAATTTATGCCTTCTAGTCCCATAAGTAAAGCATTTCCATGACACATATATAATTTCAATATGTCAAAAACAGGGTGACATAGTGCTCCCTCTTGTTTTCTCAGAAATATTCCTTTTAGTGCCTGTAGCAGTTTGATATAGTTATGAATTCCAAAAAAAGATATTGAGTCATGTTTGTAAACTGGTCTTTACCTGGGTATGATTAAATTATGATTAGGGTTTTGATTAGACCATGTCAGTAGGATGGTAACTCAAAGATAAAAGACATGGCAAAGGACAGAGTTGGAAGTTTTTGATGTCAGAATTTTGATATTGGATTTTGATTCTGAAATGTTAAGCTGGAGCCCTAGGAAGTAAGCACACAGAGGACAGAGAAGCAAGCCCCAGAAAGAGAGGAAGCCTGAACCCATAGAGAAACAAGACCCAGAAAAAAAGGAACACAGGAAGCCTGAATCCTGGCAGATGACAGCAGCATCTTGCTCTAACATGTGAAAATAGACTTTGGTGAGGAAGGAAACTTATGCTTTATGGCCTAGTATCTGTAAGCTCCTACTCCACGTAAATACACTTTATAAAATCCAACAGACTTATGGTATTTTGTATAAGTACCCCCTTTGGCTGGCTAATACAGTGTCCATCAGCAGAACACTCAAAATATGCTTATGGGCACTGTTAAATGCTAATGAGGGTTTTGGTCCAGAAGTAAAATAATAAAGGGAAGGTATTACACAGTTCAGCTCCTTTCTTTTCTGTATGGAAATTAAATTTAGACTTCAGAGATAGAGTTGATGTTAGTTAGAGTTGGAGTTAGAATTTAATTTAATTTTAGAGTTGGAGCTAAATTTAGAGCTACAGTTACAACTACAGCTAGTGTTAAAGCATAGGCATAGACTTAGAGTTAGGAATAAAGTTGCATTGTTGAGAGTTATTTTCTGCCATTGGCAGAAGCTTCTCACTATAGTTACTATCATTTGTTTGGTTGGACAACCTGTTACAGAGATTTAAATAAAATTAACAAATCATGTTGATAAAAGCCATGCCTGACATAAGCAAAAAAAAAAAAGTGTTTCAATGGGTGATTGTGGGAAGATGGCATCAGATAAGGCATAGAAGTCTCAGGTCTCCCACAAAAACAGCAAAGAGTCAAAAGCTGCCCAAGGGATGAGATTTAGGGGTCAACAGAGAAAGCTAGTGCTTCACAACTCCCAGGAAGGTAACAGAGAGTGACATGAAGAAAGTTAAACAACAAATTGTGATTTACTAAACCTCCCAGCTACCTGGAATGGCTCTCCTCCCCCACCCCAAAGATATTAAGCTGGTCAAAAAGTCTACCTTATTGCAGCTGATTGAGAGGTGAGCAGAAGTCTTCCTCCCTGTCCAGTCATACAAAGGAAATGGGAGGGGTTTTGGGGGGATTTTCTTCAGTGAATTTGGCAAGCAGGACATACTTTGTTGACTTTGGCTAGATCAAAACAAGAGAAATTCAAGAGAGATACACCTCTGTGGAAAGGTGCACCAACAGTCACCATCTGCTGGCCAGTCTGGAAATTTCAGCTTGACATTTTTTTTCCACACATATTTCTTTCATACAGGGCCCACTGTCTTGAAGCTCTAATTGGTTCTGGCACAAAGAATCATGTCATTCTTATATTCATTCCCTCTATATTTATTTTTCAACTTTTTCTCTTCATAAGAGGAAATTGAGACCCAGGAAAGTTGAGATAATTGTCCAAGATGACATATATTGGCCATAAGTAAAATAATTTACCTGAAAGTGTTAATGTAATAGCTATGTAAGTCATGAAAATATTTCTCTCAATTTAATTAATAAAATACATTCTAAGCATTTTCTATACAAAATAAACTAGCTTGATATTTTCAAAAGCTATCTCTTTCATATCTATTAATAATACATTATTTTTCTTCAACAGGACCTGGTAAGTTAATTGATGTTCATAAATCCATAGGATTAGAAAGTGAAAGAATTGAAAATCATGTCCAATTTCATTCCTTCCAGGCATAATTCATCTAGGATGTTAGTATGACCCATTCATGTAGAGGATGTCTCTCTTCAGAATTTGAATTTTCTGCTTTAAACTTCTACTCCATTCTACATCCAAAAAGAAATTACAAAATCAAATATGCAGGTTTCCGGCAGAAGTATCAAAGATAAGAGGAAGTTAGTTGCTCTCTTCTCTTCTTCCCCTTTCTTTTCAGCAGCTGAACATTGGATCTATCTGAGAAGTAAACCCTGCCTTCCCCTGGAGATAGAACATTCCTAAACAATCCAGACCATGTTTGAGTCAATACTTCTTCTGCCATCTAGTGTGGACACATTACAGCACCAGTTTCAGATGAACTACAATAACATTATGAATAAAGTGCAGGATTAGAAGTCAGAACATGATGGACTTAACTCTAAGCATTATTAATTATTAGTCTTGGCCAATGGCCAAATTTGCATTTATATAAAGTGGAAATTATATGAACTTCATCATGGAGTTTATAGTAGAGTCAGGCCAGATACCATACATAGAAAATTGATGAATAAATGAAAGTGCTCATTGCATATTAGTTCTAATGATATTCAAGTAAACTTTTTTAAAGATTTAATTAATTAATTTATTTATTTATTTATTTATTCATTCTCTTCCCTTCCCTCCCCACCCTGGTTGTCTGCTCTCTGTGTCTATTTGCTGTGTCTTCTTCTTTGTCCGCGTCTGTTGTTGTTAGTGGCACGGGAATCTGTGTTTCTTTTTGTTGCGGTATCTTGTTGTGTCAGCTCTCTGTGTGTGCAGTGCCATTCTTGGGCAGGCTGCACTTTCTTTTGCTCTGGGCAGCTCTCCTTATGGGGCACAGACCTTGTGCGTGGGGCTCCCCTATGCAGGGAACACCCCTGCATGGCACGGCACTCCTTGCACACATCATCACTGTGTGTGGGCCAGCTCCACATGGGTCAAGGAGGCCTGGGGTTTGAACCACAGACCTCCCATGTGGTAGACGGATGCCCTAACCACTGGGCCAAATCCACTTCTCTCATGTAACCTTTAATACAGACAAACTTTTTTGAGAATCTCAACTTCATTATTAGATATTCTATAGGGGAGATCAAAGACTCTGTAGCAGTTTGATATGATTATAAATTACAAACATAGATATTTAATTATGTTTGTAATCTGTTCTGTACCCGGGCATGATTACATTGATTAGAGCTTTGATTGGGCCACATTATTAGGGTGTTGAGAGAAAAGTCACGGCAAAGGAGAGAGTTCAGGGTTTTTTGATGTTGGAGTTTTGATGTTGGAGTTTGATGCTGATGTCTTACGCTGGAGCCCCAGGAAGTAAGTACACAGAGGAAAGAGATGCAAGCTGCAGGAAGAGAGAACCTGAGCCAGGAGAAGAACACAGAAGAATAGAGATGGCTCCTTAGACAAGGAGGAAATCCCAAGGAGAGAGACAGAGGCATTCACCTGATATTCTACAGCTGACCTTGTGGGAGAGAGGCAAAGTACAGTGTGGCTTATAATCTACAGCTGTTCTTGTGGAGAAAAGAGAAGAGCTGAGCCCAAAGGAACCAAGGAAGCCTGGACCCTCACAGGTGTAGGCAGTCATCTTGCTCCAATACATGCTCCAACACACGGAAATAGACTTTGGTGAGGGAAGTAACTTTTGCTTTATGACCTGGTAACTGTAAGCTCCTACCACAAATAAATACTCTTTATACAAACCAACAGATTTCTGGTATTTTGTATCAGCACCTCTCTGCCTGACTCATACAGTCTTCTGGAAAGGTTTCAGAATTATAATTACTTGTGAATAATTACTGAATACTTCTAAATTTGGCCCCTCCTTTCTCCTAATTTCAGCATTCAGCCACAGTTCTACCATCTGCAAAATAAATGAAGACAAGCTACTTAAATGAGTATTTTCTAGGATGGAGATTCTTTTAGACAATGGGCTCTTTTCCTATGCAGAAGATGATAACAGAAAACAAAGGGTTGACTCTTTGCCAGGCACCATTCTAAGCATTTCATACATGATCTCCTATAAGCTCACAATAGTTGTACAAGATAGGTTCTGTCTCATCATATTTGTGCAGTTGTGGAAAATGAGGTATAAAGAAGCAGAGAACATTCCCCAAGTTCACATAGTAGTTAGTAGAAGAGGCAGCCCTGTAGGTGCAATTTATTGAACTCCAAAGCATTTCTGATTAAGTGTGTCAGAATTTTAATATTAAAGAGCATTTTAGGCTGCATGTGTCTGTCCTGAAGGCATCAAGAGTAGAATAACAGTTTTTATTGACCTAGGAGTATTCATATTTTATTTTGTTTAATCCTTTGTAAGGAGGTAATAATGTTGTTTTATTTAAACTCTTACTTGCATTCTCTTATGACTAAATTGTTATTCCCTACTTCCCATTCACTAGATTGACTTCCAGACCACAGATATGAGATACTGCTATCCTAACACTGCAGGCTATCTGCTGACATCTTTAGTCACAGATGCTAGAGCCACAAGAGAGAACATGATCAACTTGTTTGGTTGCCAACCAGATGAATCTGCTAATTCTAACCCTCTGGGAACAGGAAGGTTCAAAGCATTCCTAGCTCTTTTTTGTGCTTGAGCAGTATTCTTTAAACATTTACCTTTAATCATACATGAAAATGTTAATGAGGACAGACTCTAGGGATTACTGAGTCTGCAACATCACTTAAAAATAATGAACCCAAGATTACAGAGGCTACTTCTTTCTAAATTGCCAACCCATATATATACAGATTCTGAGGGATCAAAGGAGCTACGTCTAGTATTATCTCAGGCTTTATATAAAGTAAAGACTGAAAGGAGCTGACCTCAGAAACCTGCTGCTCCAGGAAAGCTTTAATTTTTTGTGAGTTCATGGTACTTGTAATCCCCAATTATTCTGCATTAATATAGTTTGCTATATTCAGTTCTTTAAATTATACTACAGCAAAGATGAAGGGACATTCATAATCTATCTGGTCACCAAGTAAACAAGATTAGCAAATGTGCAGCAGGGAGGCTTGGGAAGAGATTTCCATCAATGGTTAGGATTCTTCCCAAGTTTTTTTGAAACCTAATATTTTGAAAGGTCTGCATCAGGAACTTCTTTTCTGAACTGGTATGCTTTCAGTTCACATTCACATGTTGTTGGGGTCCTACTGAACAATGATAAACATACCCCACAGACTAAGATTACTCAGAAAACCCCCTTAGGATTCATTTTTAATTCACTAATTGAGATTTTAAAAAATGACACCTAAGATAAAATTGGCTTAGCTTGCAAAGCAGCAGTTCTTGATGGGACAGTGATTGCTAATTCTATAGAAAGTGTTCTCAACAATTATGAAATGAACTTGATCCTTCTTCCCCAAATGCATTCAGAGAAATAGGTACAATCAGTGACTTCTTAGTATTTTTCTCTCCAGGTTACTCTATGGTTCAATTTGCAGGTAATTTATATTTAAACTAGTATTTCTGCTGTCATAGTTTATTAAATAAATAATGTCAAGCGTATCCATCCTATGCAGAATAGCATTCGTTTGATATGTTATAGACCAAGACATGAGAATAGTAAATAATACTTTCTTTTATTAAGTAATCTTGCTTAATATAAAAGGTATATGCTGTCTTTAGAGAAAAATGTGGTCAGAAAATGTATAAAAGAAGAAAATAAGAATCCTCCTTAATTATATAATTCAGATAAGCATTCATGTTCTTTAGTGTATGATCTTTAGATCTGATCTAGGTATATTTGTCTTTTTAGACTTAAGAACATGATGTGTATATATATATGAATATAATTATATATTTGCCTTTTCAAATCAGTATTAAATTAAAATTTCTTTCCATTAATCTTCTTACAGATCATTTTAATGTCCACCTGATACCATATAACTATACATCACAATGAATTTAACACTACCTCCCATATTGATTTTTTGGTTGTCGTCACTTTTCCCTGTTATTTAAAAAATGCGAAATATAAACTTTGTGCATCGTTTTGGCCATATATTTTTGTCTAGTGTAGATTCTAAGAATAAGGAACACTTAAAATTGTATACCAATATATATTCATATTTACTGGATATTATGTTTGCTAATTTGCCTATTTAAAAATTCACTATTTTTGAATTGCATGTACTGGTGACATGAAAATGCAAGATATTTTAGACCTCTAATTTTTCCTGAGTATTACCTTCCCATTAATTTTGGCCTACCTTTTAAAAATCATTTCATTATTTTTCAAACCAATTTCTATTAAAATAATTGTTGTCTGTGACACTTGTCACAACTATTTTTTTTCTCTCTATTTTTTTTTATTGATTTTGTAATAATATTACATTAAAAATATATATGTGAGGTCCCATTCAACCCCACCCCCCCACCCCACCTCTCCCCCCCCCCCCCCCCCAGCAACACTCGTTCCCATCATCATGACACATCCATTGGATTTGGTAAGTACATCTTTGGTCACCTCTGCACCTCATAGTCAATGGTCCACATCATGGCCCATACTCTCCTCCATTCCATCCAGTGGGCCCTGTGAGGATTTACAATGTCTGGTGATTGCCTCTGAAGCACCATCCAGGGCAGCTCCATGTCCCAAAGATGCCTCCACCTCTCATCTCTTCCTGCCTTTCCCCATACCCATCAGCCACCATGTCCACTTTTCCCAATCCAATGCCACCTCTTCTATGTGGACATTGGATTGGTTGTGTCCATTGCACCTCTATGTCAAGAGGAGGCTCAGATTCCACATGGATGTTGGATGCAATCCTCCCACTTTCAGTTGTAATCACTCTAGGCTCCATGGTGTGGTGGTTGTCCTTCTTCAACTCCATCTTAGCTGAGTGTGGTGAGCCCAATAAGTCAGATTGTAGGTGCTGGAGTCTGTTGAGGCTCAAGACCTGGCTATCACATTGTCAGTCCAGAGATTCAAATCCGCTAAATATATCTTAAACCCCAACATTAACTGCACCTCCATCACCTTAGCATGAAAGTCTTATGAAGGAAGATCCCATCTGAGTCCAGATTCATCACACATAAACACCAGTTCCAAAAAGGGGCCATCTGACCTGGTAGTTAACCCCATCGGCCATGACCATAACTCCCATGGGTCTCTTTAGCCCTCGAAGGAACTGATATCTGGGGGTTGTATCTGCTTTATCTGTCTCTCTGACTCTGCTCAGTTGTGCATGAGGGCAATCCTTCTGCCAGCCTCCAGACTCTTTTTTAGAAACTCGTAGCCATATAAACTCATTTCTCTTTTCCATTTCCCCCTTACTTTAGGTCAAACAGCATTTTAAAGTCATGTTATTTTATGTAGACAGGGATATTCTGCTGATCCACATTGAACCTTCCGTATAAGGTCATTTTCCAGTTGCATCATCAGTTGGTAGTTGATAGTGGTCCCTCGGTGCCAGGGAGGCTCATCCCCGGGACTTGTCACAACTATTTATCCAGTGTGCTTACTGACTTCATGTATTTGAATTTAACATTTTTGTACTTCTATAGCACTTTCTTTTGCTTTACTCCAGTGGTCTTCTACTCCACTGAGGAACTAAATTCATATTTTTTCTCTCTTTGTTTTTATTGTAATTTATGGCTTACTATAATGCTTAATGAATGTGTTTCCCTTTTTATTTCATTTAAATTTTAAGGTTGGCATGATTAGAAGACTTATGTTGCTTTGAAAAATGCTTACCAGTTATTTAAAAAAATCATTCCTTCCACTGAACTGTACCTAATATATGTATATACATATATATATTTTAAAGATATAGATTACAAAACTATTACATAAAAATATAGGGGATTCCCATATACTCCACTCCCTGCCTGTCCCATATTTTCCCACATTAACAACATCCTTCATCAGTGTGGTAAATTTGTTAAAATTAATGAACACATTTTGAAGTATTGCCACAAAGAATATATTATAGTTTACATTGTAGTTAACAAAGGGAGCAGCTTAAAATATTCTTTTAAATATTTTTTTAATTAGGGTCTTTTGAGCATTTGTCCATACTTGCCCCTTATTGAGCTTATCTGTGCTAATAAGTTTTACTATTAATTTATAAATTGATGTTCTTTGGAATTATCATCTAATATTTTTTCTCTGTTGTACCAACTTCTGCTTCAAAAATTTTTCTTAATATTATTGGCTGTTTTTCTAGCTTCTTGCATTCTCTACTTCATTTATTCTCTTTCTCATTCATTTATTTACTCAATTTATATAACACAAGCAGATATTTCTAGGATAATAATATTGGTATAAGGATTCACCTTTTTGTTCTTTTACCAGTAATTTGGAAGCATGAGAAAAGTTATACATTTTAGCATTAGATTACAAATTTTGACATAATTTTCAATTTTCTATGTCCTTTGTACTTTTTCCTTTATTATATATATATAAAGCTAGGCAGTAGCTAGACTAAGTCTCATGCACAGCAACATATGGCTACAAGTAATCAATTAAAACGGAATACAAAAATAGTCTAGTCTGTCAATTCTAAAGAACATTTGTGACCAATAAATCCTGTTGCTTATGTTTTCTGACCTAAGAAGTATCTCTGTTTTCTTTTTTAAACAGATACAGAAAATATTTCATAAATACCTTAAATTCAGTTTTTATTTGCAAAACAATCTGAAATAACCTAACAGAAGTTCCCCATAGAATAAATTCCAGAATTACGAGTCAATTTATGTTGCCTCCTGCTGCCTGTTTCATCCTCTTATTAATATCTGTCTTCCAGAGATGATTGAAAAAGAATAAATGGCTTTCTTATATAATTTTGAGTCAATGTAGCATAAGATAACAAATGTTAGAACATATATCTTATCAGAAGTTCAACTATTCACTTATTATTTCACTTGATTTAGAAATATGACTGCATATCCACAATTTCAAATTGCACTCACCTTATGTTTTATAGACAACTTGAAATAAGTTAAAAATATCAAGTAAAACAAACTCAGCAACATCCTACAAATCCATTTTTTTTCATTTTTATATTTATTAGAGAAGTTGTGAGTTTGCAAGATAGTAATGCATAAAATCAAGATTCTCATATACCACACTATTATTAACACTTTGCATTTTTGGAGTATTTGTTACAATAGGTGATAACATATTTTATCATTGTATTATGAACTATAGTCCAAGGTTTAACTTAGTGTTCAGTGTCTGTCTAGTGTAGTTTCAGGGATCTTTTTTGTTAATTTTTATTTTGTGAGACAGGTTTTTTAAAATCTTGTTTTCCATGTGAAAACATACTATGGCAGTGATTGGAAGGATATTTGGTCATATATCATCTCAGGAAAGGTGTCTAGCATGTCAACAGTCATAAAACTGTGTCTGTGTATTTGTGAGTAGAAGTGTCCTATGTATTCAATATGTGATTCAAAATGTACCCAACATTAAGGTTTCAATTTATCTGCTCAGCAATTCCAACAATTACAGTGAAACCATTTTATTTGACAGGTACATATTGCTCTCCTTATCAAAATTTATCTAATGCCATTGCAATCTCTGTGACATTTGCAGATAAATCAATTATCCAAATGCAAAACTGGATTCATGGAACAATGAACAACGTGACAGAATTCATCCTGCTTGGTCTGACACAGAACCCAGACATGCAGAAAGCCTTCTTTGCTTTGTTTATACTCATCTACTTTCTCACCCTTGTGGGCAACCTACTCATTGTATTAACCATTGCCACCAGCCCAGCCCTCAACACCCCCATGTATTTTTTTCTGTCATTTTTATCCTTCATAGATGGCACCTACTCTTCTGTCACAACCCCCAAAATGATATTTGACTTCCTTGCTGAAAAGAAAACTATCTCCTTCAATGGGTGCATGATTCAACTCTTTGCAGAACATTTAATGGGTGGAGCTGAAATCATCCTGCTCACTGTGATGGCCTATGACCGCTACGTGGCCATTTGCAAGCCCCTGCACTACCTGATCACAATGAACAGGCGGGTGTGTGGCCTTCTGGTGGCCCTGTCCTGGGCTGGGGGCTTTATTCACGCCATGATTCAAATCCTTTTTATGGTGTGGTTACCCTTCTGTGGCCCCAATGAAATTGACCATTTCTTCTGTGATTTTTACCCTCTGCTAAAACTCGCCTGCACTGATACTCACATCCTAGGACTTTTTGTTGCCGCCAACACTGGGTTTATGTGCACACTCATTTTTTCTATTCTTATTACCTCCTATATCCTCATTCTTTGCACCCTCAGAACTTACAGCTCTGAAGGACGGCGGAAGGCTCTCTCTACCTGCACCTCACATATTACCGTAGTCATCTTACTCTTTGTGCCCTGTATATTTATATACCTTCGCCCCACAGGTACCTTTCCCATTGATAAAGCAGTGACTGTATTTTATACTATAATAGCACCCATGTTAAACCCTTTAATCTACACACTCAGAAATGCAGAGGTGAAAAATTCAATTAAGAAACTATGGAGCCAAAGAGTGATCTTGGGTAACAGTTCAGGTAAACTGCTACATTAAAACTAAATCTGTTCATATTTTAAGAACTACTGTGTCTGAAGCAAAATAAATGGTATTGTATTCAGGATATGTGGGTTAAGTACATAGTATAATATTATTATCTGACATCTTTAGTGGTTCTTCTTGCATAAATGGTGACCCTAGTCCAATCCAACTGGAAATGTCTTTGCATATATAAATTAATAATCAATGAGATTGGTTAAATAAAATAAAATTTTCACAATGTTTGGAAAATATATGATATTACAATTCTACTAAAAAATTATCTACAAATCTTCAGGTATAGCTTATGGAACCAATATACCAAGTACTTCAAATACATACAATAATTTTATTGTTAGAATTTTATCAGAAATGCATTGTGTTTGTAAACTCTAATCCATGCTTAGTGGCAATGCTCCAAATGTGTTCATGAATTACAATGAATATACCACACCAATGAAAGAAGTTAATGTGGGGAAGGGTGGGAGGTGTGGGGAGTAAGGCATGTGGGAATCCATTATATTTATTATGTAACATTTTGTGTATTTAAAGCACCTTTAAAAAATAAAAAAAAAAATATGTGTTAAAAACATGCATTGTGTTAATCCCAACTCCTGACATCAGTGTAGTAAATTTTTGGGGGATAGGAGAGTTATCCAGAAATTAATGGATGTGAAAGAAAAGAGAAAGTCGTTAAGGCAGGAGTCATCCCATAATTAATGCTTTTGCATTGTACAAACAAAAAAGCACCAATTATATAATAAACTGGGCTCTGCTCAGACAAAGTATTTGCTCTGCCTAAAACCAAGAAGCAATATTAAATGATTTCAGGTATAGCCATAAAGCAACCTTACGCATGATATTTCCAGTTAGAATACACATATGGAGCATTTTTTCTGTCAAAATAATTCTCACATAATCTAACTTCAAACCAGCTTTTATTAAATAGATTACAAATTTAGTTAATAGAGATTAAAAATAGAGATTTTATGTTATCTGAGTAATCAAGACAGAAAGTCTGCACATTCAAATTTTAATAGAAAATAGTAGACCAATTGCCTACTAATGAAAGAGGTAGTCATTTGAGATATGGTCACTTACAGAATAATTCTAAGAGAATCAATCTGGATTAAAGAAGGGGATTTAGAGTGTCTGAGGCAGATATTCTGAAAAATTTTAATATTTAATTTTTATGTTTTTAAAGATTGACTTAAACGAAATTATTGCTCAGTCTTCCTATGCTCCTTGTTTTTTATATACCACATGCATATAAATATGCAACAATTAGCAAAAAACTCTTATTTAAAGAGCTATTTTTCTCAATTGTTATTACAACCTTTGCTTATCATCAAATATGGGTATATGTTTCAGCACCTTAATTAATTACAGCCTCTTGTCTAAGAAAGGCCATGTAACTAGATTGAAGAAATGATGTATGTCACATCCAGGCTGAAAAATACAAAAGCCAGTGTGCTCCAATGCAGCTTCTGTTTTCTCTCCTGCAGCTAGTCTACAAGAAATGCAATACAATGGCAAGACTATGCAGGAGAAGCTAACTGGATTAGTAACTACATGGATAAAAATGCACTACATGATCCCCAAATTCTTTGTGGATTTTGTCTGAATAGAAAATATTATTGCATATATTAAGCCATAGGAGATTTCAGAATTCATCTTTTTCCACAACAAAACATACTTTACCCTTACTAATGCTCTATATTTTTTGTCATGTGATTTATGTGTAAAGATGAGGACTCATCAACAATACTCTTGCAATTATCAAGGTTCTCAGATAATGTAGAATAGCAATTCTGCCAAATCAAATCCAATTAAGCTTCTTTCTGTTTCTGTGAAACACATTCACTAACTGAAATATTTAAAGCATAAGTTTATACACCTCAGTTGTTCTTTTTATCTAAGATTTAAGGCCCTAAGATGAAAATTGTACAGTCATACACTGGAGAGTGCCAGAAAAAACAATAAACTCCAGTATAAGCTAGCTTTTCACTGGTTCTTTTTATTTATTTTTTAATTTTTAAAGAAGCTTTAAATTATATAAATATTTCATTAAAAAATAGGGGATTCCCATATATCCTACCCCCAACCCCTATGAGTCTCCCATATTAGCATCCATCATTTGTGTAGTACATTTGTTACAATTGGTGAACACATATCAAAACATTGCTCCTAACCATGGACTATAGTTTATACTTTGCCATACAACAAAATGTATGATGACTTGTATCTATCATTGCAATGGCATGCAGGGCAATAGCAATGTCCTGAAAGTGCCCCCATTTTACACATATTCTTCCTTCTCACTTCCCTCAGAACCTCTGGGGGCCACTGCCTTTATATCAATGGTACAACTTCTCCCATTACTAGAATAATAAATCTATAATAGAATAATAATTAAATGATAATAAGTCCACTTCAGTCCATTGTTCATTCCCCAATCTTGAGGGCTTTGGTATGTTTTTGCCCATTCTCTTTCCGGTTGATAAGGGACTGATGTCCCACATGCATGGAACTGCCTTTCTTACAGTTGGGGATACTCTTTGTTTTTTGGGGGTTGGCATTGTTCATTATCCTACTTTTGTTAGGTGTCCTGGTTGAATTCAGTAAACTGGAGGATATGTGTTGGAACTCTGCTGATATTTAAGCAGCATATTAACAGGCTCAACAGTTAAATCTCTGGAGCATATATTTAACAAATATAGTGCTAATAATAGGTTAAAATAAAAGGGGCAGAAGAGCCATGTATAGGGAAATTATAAATTATTCTAACTTTGTTACATTGCAGAGCATAAATTCCAAAGTAAAGCCCACTGAGAGGGTGCTGAATTCCTGAGAATGTCTGCCCTGATTATAGTGTCTAGATTTCTCTAGAACACTAGGTAGCACTGCTGTTTAAGACATTTCTGTCCTTGGAAGTCCTGCTACATTCTCTAATAGAAAGGCAAGAATACACTTAGTACACAGGCAGAGCATAGGGAAGGACAGACCATTTTGCCAGGCCCTTGATATTGATGATCATACTTATGAACCTTTTCTATGGAAATAGATACTTAGCCTAGCATTATATATTGCCTAAGAGTTAGCTCCTGAAAACATCCTTGGTCAAATGTGGCCTCTTTCTAAGCCAAATTCAGCATATACATGCACTACTTTCCCACCAGCATGGTCCATAACTCCTGGGGATGAGCTTCCCTGACCCTGAGGGATTATTACCAAGCACTTGCTAGGTATGCATTTTGAGAAAGACCTTAACCAAAAGGGAGAAATATTAAATACAGATGAGTTTTATGGCTAAGAGATTTGAAAGTGTATGGGAATGGCTTTCCAGAGGTTATACTTACACATGTTTTGATGCTTCCTGAGCAAATCTTCTTGCTAATGTTCCTGTTTGGGTGAGCAAGTCCTTTCAATCTGATAAACCTCCTGGATTATCATTTTGGATTCTTTCAGTGCCCCATGATCAGAATCTAAAATCTTTGCAGAATGTCTAACAAGTTGGGATCTGTGCTGATTAAATCACTAGCTATTTTATTGTGGTTGGATCTTCATGATTCGAGCAATTGCCCCATGAGCATAACATTTTCTTACCCTCAATTCAGCTCTATCTTGTTATTCCATAAGACTTCACATAAGTGTCCTTTGTTTATCTCCAAAGGGGGAATATCAGTATTATTGGGTCACTAAATCATACCCAAGTCATCTACATAAACGTTATCTCTTGGCCTCATTTCTATATTCCTTAAATGCATATCCTCTGTTTTCACATATGGTATATTCTATGGAGCAAATGAAACTCTCACATACGTGGCAGTTAATAGCAACATACATCTCATTACACAGACAGTTTAGCAACATATTGATTTAAGACAACACGTAAGCTGTGCTTTACAACATTTATGCCCTGTATGATTTTTCTAGTGGTTTTCACATGTCATCTGAAAAATAAGCAGATTTTAAATATAGCTCATGATCTGTAAATTCCAATCCCTAATTCAGTCATAGCTGTCTACTCATAAATTGAGTCTTCAAGGTACTACATCTCTTTTCCCCAAACAAGGCAAGTTGATATTTTAGGCAGAGTTTGTAAATCAACAAAAACCCAGCTCCTCTTCTCTGGAGTAAACTGGTCTGCAGATTATTCTCAGAGTGCTAATAAGCAATATATCTGAGAGAAATTGCCATGAGTAATATCCCTTAATCTAAAGTGGTAATGGAAATAGCATTATTGCATTCCATCTCATTGCAACCACCTCAACATGGTTGGATATGAGAGCAACCTTGCTAAACATTATCTTTGGATACACTTTCAAACAAATATTCGACAATTTGTTGGGAAAATATCAGAATTATCCTCGTAATTTTGTACTTGGGCCATGTTAACAGTTATCCTTAAATGGGTTACATGAAGTGAAGTTACAGACCGCTTTAAGATATCTTAGAAATACATGTTATCAAATCTCATTGCTTGGATATTATGTCTTAGGTATGAATACCACCTTCCTTGGGTACATATAAATTTAGTCCCATACTTATGTTCACTGGATTAGGTTATGCAAAAGAAAACTTGTGCAAAATGATTAAAGATATAAGCTTGTGGAATTCTATCCTTCTTCACCTCCTCATTTGAACCCCCTGATCTTAAAATATTTGCAATGGAGTCATCACCTGCAAAGATTTCATAAGTCTGGATATTTGAAAGGACTTACAAGACTCCAAAGAAGGTTATCAGGTAAGGCTTTTATTTTAAGGCAAAGGATAGTGTGCAATAAGAGAAAGAGTGAGCAAACAAGCACTGGAATTCCAAGAGACATCCAAGCACAATGAGCCTTGGGTTTTTTATTCACAAGTAGGGAAACTTTTTCTCTAGTTGAACCACCAAAGTCTGCATGTAAATTTTGATTTCAAGAGGGTTCAAAGAAAATATTCCAAAAGGGGTATTTTTGTCTCTCTGGTCAAGCACCTTAAGTCAGTGAAAATTGGCTGTGAATGAAACTGGCCTTTGGATTTACCAAGGGATATCTGGACTTTAAAAAAGACATCAAAATCTCACTATCTCTCCAATTCATCATGGATTATAGTATAAATCCATTGCCAGGCCCCAGTCAATTCTGGATCTGAGTTTCTTGGTGCCTAGTATTATCCCCTATTTCATGTTATAAAGCTCTAATGATATTAGATTCTGGAATAACTTTACATTTAAGGAAAGGCCATCTTCCACCATCAAATTCCTTGAGAAATTTACTATAATTCAAGTTCTGACAAATTGCATTATTGGTTAAATATAGTTTCATTTGTTTGTGGGACCTTAGCATTTATATACATTCTAAACTATTCATAGTATTACTTCATGTATTCCCTCAAGATGAGAATATTAAAAGGTTCCCATAAATTCGTTATTGTGCCTCTCAACCAGGATCACAAGCAATTATATTTGAGGTACTTGTGAGTTCATTTAAGTAACATACTTCACAGCTCCTCTTGGATTAATGTGAATTACATTTCCCATCGTTGTTTCCTGCTATTCTGTATTCATAATGTTGAGATTTTCTCCCATTTTTCTACAACTATCATACCTGTTCCAGTTGCTTGCCATCTTTTACTTCCTCTTGCAAAATAACATTCCATTTTTATAAACATTTTTATTTTTTAAATAAACTTAGATTATATAAATGTTGCACAAATATACATTTTCCCACATCAACAACATCCTTCATTAAAGTGATACATTTGGCACAATTGATGAACACATCTTGGAGAATTGCCATTAAGCAATAATTTTAGCTTACATTGTAGTTTACACTCTTTTCTGCACATTTTTTTTTTGCAAGTTATTACAAGATATTGTCTTGTACCCATCATTGCAATGTCATTCTAAGTTTCCAAGAAGGGTCAATAAGTCCTTTTCTTCAGTATGGTTCTCCTCAGAAAAGCAAATTCTGCTTGAAGTCCTATAGATGTGCCAACATTATGAGGGGTATCATAGGGTATTTTGGCCAATAATAATTTATTTATCAAAAATGTCTCTGAATATGTATTGCTCAAGCGCAAGTCGGATATATATTTTGGATTGGTTTCTCTTTCCACATATTCTTTATTTGATTATTTTCCTGAAAGTGAAAAACTATGGTAAATAAGCATAAAATTATATGATAAGTCAGGCATGTAGCAGATAGTTTATGTCTATAGCATCTGAGTCACTTTCTCAACAGGCTTTCATTTAGGTTAAAAATTGCACAGTCACCCGAAGATCTGTCTAATGAAGTCTTTAGTATGCATTCAGAAGGTACTATTTCTTAGATGTTTTCTCCAAAAATATCTTCTATAATGGGCATAAACTGTAAAATGAAAATTAAAAGTCAAATAAAAATTAGAATTATTCAGAGTCTTCACACACAAGCTGTTTTTTTGTCTTTATTTTAATGTTACATTAAAAAAATATGAAGTCCCCATATACCCCCACCCCCTTCACACCACTCCTCCCCCATAACAACAACCTCCTCAATCATCATGAGACATTCATTGCATTTGGTGAATACATCTCTGAGCACTGCTGCACCTCATGGTCAATGGTCCACATCATTGCCCACACTCTCCCACAGTCCACCCAGTGGGCCAGGGAGGACATACAATGTCCGGTAACTGTCCCTGCAGCACCACCCAGGACAACTCCAAGTCCCGAAATTGCCCCCACATCACATCTCTTCCTCCTACTCCTTACCGCCTGCAACAACCATGGCCACTTTCTCCACACCAATGCCACATTTTCTTCAATTACTAATCACAAGAGTTCATGAATAGAATATCAGTAAGTCCATTCTAATCTATTCTCTATTCCTCTATCCTGTGGACCTTAGAATGGTTGTGTCCACTCCACATCTATATCAAGAGGGGGCTTAGATTCCACGTGGATGCTGGATGCAATTCTCCTGACAAACTGTTTTTGAATCATTATGCTATAATCCATAGATGTCTCCAGAAAGAATATTTCTTCAATACAAGGGTCCTATCTTGTGCTTTAAGCAGGACTTGAAGGGGGGAACTTCTGGGGTAGAATAGTTTCACTCTTATGGATGTCTATAAATACAACCATAATAATGTTTTTCTCTAACTCTTATTCTCTGTTTTAGTTTTCTAGGCTGCTTAAAGCCTATATCATGGTTCTGATTGAATAATAGGAATTATCTTACAGATTTTATGTAGAGAAAATGTTGAAATCAGGGCATGATCATTGTGATGCTTTCATCTAGAAGCCAGCTTCTGGTGAACCATGGCTTCTTTGACACATAGCAAGGCACAAGACAGCATCTGCTGGTCTCTCCTTACTCTTTCAGGTTTCACTGATTTCAGGTTCTGCTTCTGTGGCTTTCTTTTTCTGTCTGTATTCATTTAATTTATGAAGGACTCTTATAAGTGGATTAAGACCCATGGTAAAAAAGGTGGGTCACACCTTAACTGAGGTAGCTTCATCAAAAGTTGAATAAAAGGGTCAACTCAGACCAGCAGAATATCTTAGCCTACATGCAATAACAGGTGTTAAAAATGCTTTTTCACCTTGAATAAAAGGGGGAAATGGAAAGAACAAATGAGTTTATATGGCTATGAGTCTCCAAAAAAGAACTGGGAGGTCATCAGTGTGGTTGCCCTTATGCACACCTCAACAGGGTCCCAGAGACAGCTAAAATAGATATAAGCCCAGGTATTGGTTCTTCTGAGGGCTACAGAGACCCACAGGTTCTATGGTCATGGCAGATGGAGTTCAGTGCCATGTCAGCTGGCCCTACTTTGAAGTTTGTTTTCCTGAGTGTGATGGAGTTGGACTCAGATGTGATCTTCATTCACAAGCCTCTCCTGCTATTTTTACCAGACCTGTGGATGGTACTGAGGTTTGGTGTATAATCAAGGGACATGTGATACCAGGCCCTGAGCTTCAACAGACTTGCAACTCCTACCCTCTGGTTTACTGGACTTACCCCAGCCAGCTAACAAGGAAGTGAAGAAGGTCAATGACCACACCAGGGAGCCAAGGGTGCTTACAACTGCAAGTGGGAGAATTGCATCCATCATCCAAGTGGAATCTAAGCACCATCTTGAATATAGAGGTGGAGTGGACATAACTATCTCAGGGTCCAAAGAATGGAGAAATAGAGTATGGATTAGTGGCCTTATTGATATTCTATTCTGTAACTATTGTGATTAGTAATGGAAGTAAATATAACATTGATGTGGAGAAAGTGGCCACAGTAGCTGCTGAGGGTAGGGAGTGGGAAGAAGAGATGTGATGTGGGGGCATTTTCAGGACTTGGAGTTGTCCTGGTTGGTACTGCAGGAACACTTACTGGACATTGTATGTCCTCCCATGACCCACTGGGTGAACTGGGGGAGAGTGTAAACTATAATGTGGACCATTGACCATGTGGTGCAGCAGTGCCCAGGGGTGTATTCACCAAGTGCGATGAATGCCCCATGATGATGGAGGAGGTTGTTGTTATGGGAGAAGTGGGCTAAGGGGGGTGGGGGGTATATGGGGACCTCATATTCTTTGAATGTAGAATTAAAATAAATAAAGACAAAAAACAATTTCTACTTAAAATGGGTCCATACCCACAAGAATCGATTAAATTGAAAGATGTGTTTATGGGTACACAGAGCTTCAAACCACTACACAATCTCATGAGTCACCAAAATAATGTTCTTCTATTACATTATTCATTTATGGGCTTCCTTTTTGTCAGCAGCTACAGTTTCTTCTCTTTCTTACCATTCGAATGAATATTTACTCAAACCTTTCACTGAACACTTCAACCAGTATTCCTTTTATACTTTTGTCATTTAAAGACCTTTTAGGTAAACCATATCTCAGTTACTGCTAAAGTATGGATAAAATCTATACCATATCAGAGTTGTTTTCATCCATTTCCTCTGATACCACATGGAACACTGCTCATACTTCTGCCCAAAGTAGTTCACGACTTTCTCTTCTTCTTCTTTCAGATTAAGTGTTGAGCTGGTCCTCTTTAGCCACCATCTATAAACGATTCTGCTTGTTATGCATCCTCCAATAACAGAGTATGTGGAGCTACTTGTTCAGCTAAGGGTTAGAAAACCCCTTAGGGGAATCTTAAAAAAGGTTCAAATGAACCATGGCCACTGGATTCAATATGCAATGGGTTCCATGTTTTAAATGTACTTGATATATCATTTCTATTTAATAAAATTTAATAAGGTATTTCTGTTCATTTCCTTTCCTGCTAGATTATCATGATATAATCCAAAATATATGTGTATTTCATTTCCCAAAATAATATTAAATTCTTCAGTTATAAAAGCAGTTTCACCTAAATTCCAATGGCTATCTAGAAAGGTCCTTTCAAAATCTGTTTATATTTTTGTCCAAAAGTTTTCCATTCAAAAGCTCAATGGTCTCTGCTGGTGATAATTCCAACATCTCCTGAAGAAGGTATTGTTCAGAAAAGAGAAAAATTTCTTCATGACTCTGTTTAAGAAGAGTAAAGCATATTAATGGACTTCAATCATTTTTTCTCTCTTATGTAATTGCCCATAATTGTGTCACTTACCTATCTGTAAATCAATTACTGTGAAGGGAAATTGCATAAACATAATTAGGTAAGCCTAAAAGATATTCATAGTAATAGCCTGTGGTATACTCAAAATAGCTCAAATAAATTGGCGCCTGAAACTGGCACAAATTAGAATCTATTAAAAAGAATGAAGATGAGAAATTACTCTGAATAAGATATCCAAATATATTACACACCCTGCTCTCCTGTACTTTTTCATCCCCTCTTCTCTTCCCTTCCCCCTCCCTACTCTTCTTTTCTCCTTTCTTCTCTCCTTCTTTCCTCTCCATTCCTTTTTCCTTCAACTTTCCCTCTCCCTTCTCTTCCTCCTATTTCCCTACTCCTCTTATTCCTCTTCTTTTTTCCTCATTCTCCTCTCTCTTTCTCTGTTCTCTCTTATTTAGTTTTAGATTTCTTCTGTGGACATTTAAATGTAAAAAAAAATTCCCTTCTTACAAACATTCACCTCTCCCCCATGTCCTTTCAGGGACTAATTTTATTCTCCTAATAACCATATAAGGTAATATCATTTTTTTTTTAAATAGAAACTGAAGCACAGAAAAATTGACAGACTTGCCCAAGATCAAACATCTCAGTCAAGATTCAACAAATGTTAGGACATTTAATCTTTAATTGCAGTGGAAAGTTTCATGTAAGTAATTCTCTCAATATAAATCAGAAAACGTTTTCCAAGTATTTTCTATGCGTTTTACACAAGAAAATGATTTCAAATGTATTTTTTTGTATTCCTATGAATACCCCCATTTTACTTAATGCTGTTTTTTTCAGATCACATTACTTAATGTGATCTTCCATGCATTAATACATATAGTAAGGAGCAAATTCAGAATCATATTTAGGGTAATGTTTTTGGTATATTATTTCTCTAGTCTAGCATTCTTACTCACATAGAGATGTCCCTGGCCCTAATTCTTTATTTCTGCAGTTTTTCCTTGCAAACTACTAGAACCAGTATATTTCCAGAATCAATCCTGCCTAGATTGTCCTTATAAGGTTGCCAGGATGAGCTCAAAGTTGGGAAATGTAGATCAATATTTTCTTTTCTATGTGCTTCACTTTCTTGGTTAGCTTCTGCACATGGCAATGTCTGAGGAATAAGCCCTATGGGCTCTTGGTGTAAGAACAAAAGATTCTACACATAAGGCCTGATTTGAGTCAACAGATACTCTCCCATCACATGCAGTGGATTAGGCACATCATAGCGCAAGTATTTAATAAGGAACACTTAAAAAGTGATAAGAGCTCAGGTTTATCAAGAAAGGATGATGGATTTTGTCAGATGTATTTTCTGAGTCAATAGACATAAATGTGGTTTTTCCTCATAATTTGTTAATGCATTTATTGAATTTCTTGTGGTAAGCCACCCTTGCAAATCAGAAATAAAACCCACTTAGGCATGGTGCATAATTCTTGTACTAGGCAATTGGATTTTATTTACAATATTTTTTGAGAATTTTTGCATTTTTATTCATTAGAGAGATTGATGATATCTATAAAATAAATTTAATTATATTGTAATATCTGTCTTTGATATTAGGGTAATCTTGGTTTCATAAAATGAGATATGTGGTTTTGCAATTTCCCCATTTTTTGGAATTGATTGAGTAGGATTGGTGTTAATACTTTGTCAAATGACTGCTTTTTCTGGGCTTTTATTTGTTGGGAGGTTTTTAATGAATGATGCAATCTCAACATTTTATTGATCAGTTAAGGTCTTCTATTTCTTCTAGAGTCAGAGAAGGTAGTTTGTGTGTTTCTAGGAACTTATCAATTTCATCTCAGTTGTCTAATTTGCTGGCATATAGTTTTTCGTATTATCCTCTTATAATCCTTCTTTTACTGTGAGGTTCACAGAAATACCCCCTCCCCTCATTTCTGATTTTATCTATTCTTATTCTGATTTTATAAGGCATATTCTACCTTATTTTTTCTTTGTTAGTCTGGTGAAGGGTCGATTTTTTTTTTAATCTTCCCAAAGAACAAGCATTTGGGTTTGTTGATTCTGTTTTTTAAATTATTGTTCTCAATTTCATTTATTTTTCCTCTAATCTTTGTTAATTCTTTCCTTCTGCTTTTTCTGGTAAATTTTTCTCTTAAGACTGCCTTTGCTGTATCCCAATAGTTTAAATATGTTGTAATGTTGTTTTCATTTGTCTCAAGATATTTCACTTCTTTTGCAGTTTATCTGATCAACAGATTATTTAAGAGTGTGTTATTTAACCTCCTTAAATTTTCCAATTTTTCCATCTTCTTCCTATTATTGATTTCTAGTTTAATTCCATGATGATCAGAGAAAGGGCTTTCTATAATTTCAGTAATATTTTTAATTTATTGAGGCCTTTCTTGTGACCCAAAATATTGTCTCTCCTGGAGAAGGATCTATGAGCAGCTGAGGAGAATATCTATATATCCTATCACTTTGGGGCACAATGTTTTTTATATGTCAGGTTTAGATAGTTTATCATGTTGCTCAGGTTCACTTTCCTTATTGATACTCTGTTTAGGTGTTCTATCTATTGACAAGAGTGATGTATTGAAATCTCCAACAATCATTGTAGAGATGTCTATTTCTTCATTCATTTTTGCTGGTATTTACCTCATGTATTTTTGGGTACAATGATTGAGTGCATAAATAATTATAAGTTTTGTTTTTATTAATATATAATTGCCTTCTTTAACTCTTATAACAGTTTTGCACTTAATGTTTGTTTTGTCCAATATTATAGCTATACCCACATTTTTTTTTTTTTTGGCTTACTGATTGCATGGAATATCTTTTTGCAATGTTTCACTTTCAGATTATTTGAATAATTGGTCTAAGGAGAGTCTCTTGTATACAGCATATAGGTGGCTTATATATTTTATCAATTCTTTCAGTCTGCATCCTGATCCATTAATATTCAATACTGGATTTGAGGCAAGATGGCACTGGTTTAAGTGGGCACTCACCACCTCTCTAACAAAAAATAGCTGAGAAGGGGCAAGATCCAGACTTAAGTGAGTTGTTTTTGGAACCCACAGAGCAAGACTCTTCAGGGCATTAATCTGAAAAGAAGAGGACAAAAAGAAATAGCAGTTGGCTAAACCCCACTCTCAATGCAAAATGCCACTGTGAAACCCCTGACACAAACCAGCCACTGAGCATGAGGGAGCATTTTCTGGGATTAAGTGGGATCTGGAAAAGTGTGGAGATGGGTTTTCTTTCTATGGGTTTGGTTATTTGGAGGGCCTTTGAACTTTAGGGAGCATTTTAGCTGGCAAGAGGTGGCCCTGGGAAGAGGGGGGAGGTGGACCTGCTTAGGCAGCCTGATTTACGTAGCCAACCTGGGAGAGAGGAAGTTGAGCCTGGAGACATCAGATTCGGGCAATAGACTGGTCTGATGCTAAAAATTCCTTCTCCCTTAAAGCAGGCCAGCAATATGAAGGGCTTTATAACCTTTCAAGGGCCTATTTAGGGTTTTCTGTGAGGATGGGGAGGTCTGGAAGAGGGTTGACGATCATTTCTCTGCAGTGAGATCAGATACCAGGGTCTATTTTGAATCTTTTAAATGGAAGACAACCTGTCCAAGAGAGGTGAGGTGGTATTCATTCACAGAGGCTATCACACCCTGCTGCCCTCTGCAGTGGAGGAGTCTTTGATTTGAATATGCAAGTTCCCTTGCTTGATTCCCAGCTCTCCTTAGAGTAGTGATCCACTGGGTTATCAAACACTCAGCTGATACTTTATGAACAGTGAACACATAGACAGTACTTTTGTATTAGCTTCCCTTGGGTCTCCTATTTTTATTTTAAAAAAGGTTCCTTTCTTTAAATTTAACTTAGATTACTCACTAAAACCCAATTTAAAACTTGCAGAGGGCAGGCTGCTGGGTAATTGATTGATCAACACTGGCAGCCTGAGAAGATACACAGGGGTCTCAGTGGAAAGGTTGTTTTTCTTAAGTTTTTAGCTCATTACTTGCTTGACTGCTTGTTTTCACTATTCTCATTTTTCTCTTCTTATCTCTTTCCCTTTCTCTGTTCCTAATCTTTTCCTTTCGGGAAACACAGACAACAGCAAAGAAATAGAAGAAGAGGAACAAAGTATCAAATTAAAAACTTACCACACACACCAAAAAAGCAACTTAATAAAACCCTAGAATAGATAGAAAAACTAATCAACTGAATAAACACATCAAGATAAAGAGATGCCTAAACACCAACAAAATTATTAAAAATAAAAAGAAACAGAAAGACATGGCCCAGTCCAATGAACAAAATAAAAACCAAGAGGAGATGCTGGAATAACTAACCAAATTGTCCAAACAAACATCATGAACCAACTTAATGAAGTGAAGGAAGAGATTAAGGATATTAAGAAGACACTGGAAGAATATACAGAAGAAATTGTAAACATACATAAAAAATGATAACAGATATGATGGTGGTGAAAGACTCAATCCAAGAAATTAAAAATACACTGAAAGTACATAACAGCACATTTGAACAGGCAGAGGAAAGAATTATTAATGTAGAAGACAGTACATCTGAAACCAAGAAGAGAATAGTATGAAGAGATTAAAAAAGATAGGAAAAAAACCAGCAAGAACTTAGGGATTTGAATGACAATGCAAATTGCTCAAGCATACACCTTATAGGTATACCAGAGTGATAAAAGGGTAAGTGGGTGGAAAGAGTTTTGGAGGAAATAATAGTTGAAAACTTCCAAACCTTATTGAAAGAGATTGATGTATATGTCTAAGAAGTGCAGCACACCCTAAGCAATATAAATCCCAACAGGCTTACTCCAAGACAAATACTTGTCAAATTGTCCAGTGCTCAACAAAAAGAATACCAAAAGCAAGATGAGCAAAGAGAACCATCACAATATAAGGGAAAATCAAAAAGTTAAAGTGCTTATCTCTCATCTGAAACTGTGGAGGCAAGAAGGTCTGCATGTATGTTATGACAAAGTTAAGCAACTAAAAGAAAAAAAAATCCAGTCAAGATTTCTCTATCCAACAAAGCAGGCATTCAAAAATCATGGAGGATTCAAAATATTCACAGAAAAACAGAAATTAAGTGAGTATGCCAACAAAAACACCTGCCCTTCAAGAAATACTACAAGGTGTATTGCAGCTTGAAAAGAAAACGCACACACACACAGATAGAGTTTTTGGGGAGTGTAAGAAAAAATTAAAAAATATATGAAATACATAAACTCAAATAAAATATGGATAATGTAAGCAATTTTATTATAGTAATAAAACTGAATGTTAATTGATTAAATTCACCAGTCTAGACACACAAATTGACAGAATGAATAAGGAAATATGACCCATCTATATGCTGTATACAAGAATCCCACCTTAGACAGAGGGATTCAATGGTGCAGAAAGTAAGTTGCTGGAAAAAAATTTTACAAGAAAACAACAATGAAAAAAGGATGGGAGAAGGTATACTAATATCAGACAAAATGCAAAACTGTTCTAAGAGACAAAGACTGGCATCATATATTAATAAAAGGGGTAATTTTTCAAGAAGAAAGAACCATCACAAACATGTATGCATCTAACTAGGGTCCTTCAAAATACATGAGGTAAACGCTGGAAAAACTGAGTGGAGAAACAGATGCCTCTACAATTATTGTGAGGGACTTTAATACACAATTATCACCATTAGACAGAACATCTCAACAGAGAATCAATAAAGAAACAAAGATTTTTGAATAATACATTAGAGGATTTGTACCTAATAGATGTATACAGAACACTACACCCAAATACAGCAGGATATACTCTCTTTTTAGTGCACGTGGATCATTCCACAAGGTATACCATACAGTAGACAATAGAAAAACTCTCAGTGAATTAAAAGAGAATGAAATTTTACAAATAAATTTCTCTGACCACAGTGGAATGAAGCTGGAAATTAGTAAGGGTGAATGAACCAGATTAGGCACAAAATATGGAAGTTAAACAACACACACTTAGATAAAAAATGGATCAAGGAGGAAATTATGAAATAAATCAGCAATATCCCTGAAACAAATGAAATTTGCTATAAAATTCAGCAAAAACTGTAGTGAGAGGGAAATTAATAGCCATAAATGCATATATCAAAAAAGAAGAAAGAGCTAAATTCAAAAACCTAACTGCAAACATAGATGAATTAGAAAAAGAAAAGCAAGATAATCTTAAAGGAAGTTGAAAGAAGGCAATAAAAATGATTAAAAAGTCCTAAATGAAATAGAAAATAAAAAGCACTAGAAAAAATTTAAACACAAAGGAAAGCTAGTTCTTCCAGAAGATCAGTAAAGTTGACAAAACCTTAGCTAGAATAATAAAATATGAGAGACAATGCAAATACACAAAATAAGAAATCAGAAAGGAGATATCACTACTGACCCCACAGAAATAAAGAGGATCATAAAAAGTTAGTTTGAAAAATTATATGCCCATAAGTATAATTTAGAGGAAAGGGACAGATTCCTAGAAGCACACAAACATTCTACATTGATGAAAGAATAAATTGATGAAAGAAGAAATTTACCAACTCACAAACAATCACAGTTAATGAGATTGAATTAGTCGTCAAAAACCTCCCAACAAAGAAGAAACAAGAACATTACAGAAAGAACTAACATCAGTCCTGGTTAAAGTCTTGCAAAAAATAGAAGTAGAAGGAAAATTGCTTAACTTACATTATGCCAAAATTATGCTAATACCAAAGCCAAACAAAGACACCACAAGAAAGGAAAATTACAGACCAATCTTTCTAATGAACCTAGCTGCTAAAATCCTCAGCAGAATACTTGCTAATTATATTTAACAACACATCAAATATCTATACGTGCTTTTCAGCCCTGGCATGCAAGGATGGTTCAACATAAGAAAAATCAATCAAGATAATACACTACATAAACAGATCAAGAGAAAAAATATCCCATGATCATCTCTATAGATGCAGAAAAAGAATTTGACAAAACACAGCACTCTTTCCTGATATAAACACTGCAAGATATAAGAACAAAAGAAAATTTCTCAAATGATGAAGAGTATATATGAGAAACCTCACAGGTAACATCATATACGACGGTGAAATCTTAAAAGCTTTCCTTCTAAGATTGGGAAAAAGACAAGAATACCCACTATCACTGCTCCTAATTATCATTGTGTTAGAATTACTTGCTTAAGCATTTAGGAAAGAAATATAAAAGGCATTCAAATTGGAAAGGAAGAAGTCAGACTTTCACTATTTTCAGATGACATGATTCTATGCATAGAAAGAATTGAAAAATCTACAACAAAGTTTCTAGAGCTTATTAATGAAAGTCACAGGTTTTAAGACCATTGCACAATAGTCAGTAGCATTTATGTACACCATAGTGAACAATCTGAAGAGGAAATCAAGAAATAAATCCAATTTACAATTGCAACTAAAAGAATCAAATATCTAGTAATAAATTCAACTAAAGATGTAACTGTTTTATACACAGAAAACTATACCACACTGTTAAAGGAAATTAAGAAGATTTAAATAAATGGAGAATATTCCTTTTTCATGGATGAGAAGACTAAAAATCATTATGATGTCAATCCTACCCAAACTAATCTACAGATTTAAAGCAATCCCAGTAAAAATCAACACAGCATTTTTTACCAAATTGGAAAAACTGTGAAATTTATTTGGAAGGCCAAGAAGCCCTGAATAGCCAAAGACATATTCGAAAAGTAAAGTGAAATTGAGGAATCAAATTATCTGACTTTAAAACACTTAAAATCTACAGTGGTGAAAACTTAATGGTAGTAACCCAAGGATAGACATACCAACCAACAGAACTGTACTGAAAATTTTGATATATACAGTCATCTGATATTCAACAAGGCCACCAAGTTCATTCAACTGAGAGAGAATGGCTTCTACAGCAAATGGTGCTTGGAGGACTGGATATCAATTTCCAAAAGAATGAGAAAGGAAGATCAAATATTACTTATGTAAAAATAAACTCAAGTTGGATCAAAGCTCTAAATACAAGAGCCAAGACCACAAAAACCATGGAATAATGTAGGGAAGCACCTAAAGACATTTCAATAGTAAATGGTTTCATGAACTTCACACCTAAAGCATGAGAAGTGAAAGAAAAAAATAGATTAATGGGACTTCATCAAAATGAAAACATTTTTCACCTCAAGGGAGTTTCTCAAGAAAGTGAAAAGACAGCCTAATCAGGGGGAGAAAATATTTGGTAACCATGTAACTGATGGGAGCCTAAAATCCAGCATACATAAAGAAAGACTATATCTCAAAAATAAAAAGACAAAACAAGCCATTTTGAAAAAGGTCAAGTGATTTGAACAGACACTACTCAAAAGAAGAAATGCAAATGGCAAAAGCACACGAAACTAGGCTGAACATTGTTGGAGATTTGGACCTGAAGGGTATCAGGAATGAAAGAAAGAAAGAGAGAGTGAAACAAAGAGAGAAAGAGAGAGAGTCGGGATTGGGGGTCTGTGAGTAATCACTCCTCAGACAACTTTATTTTTTACATGTGGCATTATATATACTCCAACTATTGAGATAACAAGCAGTGTAACTACACATTAATAAGACTCATAAATTAAAGAACTTATCTCAAAGGACAAAGATTTAGTATTCCTTTCAAACTACAAAATGTGTTTGCTCATATTTCTCCCTACCCCAGCAGCTCTATCCTGTTGACTTGAAAGGCTTAATTGCTGCATTCCTATGTTAAAAGCATAGCCATGGAAACAGGACATCTCCCTTTGTGAGACCACCATGCCTCAGTTTCCAATGTTTCCCCCTTTTTGTTTTAGTTGAGGTGACCATGCCTGTCTTAGTTTGCCCTCCTTTCAAGAGTCTTACCTGTCATTGACTACCGGCCAAGCTCTTCAACTTGGGGAAGTTATTGAAGTGCTTTTGTTAGCACCAGGTTATTCACATGTCCCATGGCTGTTACGCTTTGCAGTTTTCTTCGAAAGCACTGTCCGGCACAGGTGAAAATCATGAGCAACAGAGCAAATATGATTAGCCCTATTCCTAAATCTGACAGGAAATGCTGTGATTTCCACCAATTAACTGGGTTAAATTTTGTAATATGTGAAATTATATCTGAGAAAATATCCTTATCATTGGCTACATGAATTTGATTATGAGACATTTCTAATATTTTTCTTTATAATTCAATTATTTCCAAAGAGATATTATTTTTATGGCCTAATAAAGATTCTCAATTTTTCCCCATTCTACATCAGATGAATTATAGGCAAGAGGAGTAATACAAAAGTTGCTTTCATTCCAATCACACTTCAATCCTCTTAAGTTTAAATTACACAATTAATCTCCAATATGCAAAACAGCTGATTCTAAATCATTAACCTGATTATTTAACTGTTCATCAATGTGTTCTTGGTTATGCCACAAATCACTAGCATTTTTATGTCAATCCTGTACATATTGTTGTGTTTGTACTTTCATGTAAAACTACCATAGCAGTAGCAGCAGCTGTAATGATTCCAATCAGTCCCAAAATGCTTATAATAAGCAGTCCAATAAATCATCTAATCTGTTTCAAGAATTCTTGTGCCATATGTAGCAATAACTGACTTTCAGGAGATGACAGCCAAATCTGCATCATTCTCACAGGTATCCAGATGCCTTTTCTTCTTCTGGCCATCGCTATGGTTTCTCCATCTTGCAACACACTTTCTGATAGACATGTCTACATGGCACCATTTTCATAAAACAATGAGTAATTCTTAATAGTTTTCTTATCAGTTATGAAAACAAATGGATTTCCAATACAGGCTTTAAAATGATATGTTTCATTAAGGGTTAAATACTGTTTTGCCTTATTTATATTTCCCAACCATTCATAAGTAGGGGCAATTCTAAGAAATGTTTTCTACAAATTCTTTTGTATGTTATGACTATAAGTGTCATTAGCCCAAGGGGCTGGTATCCATTTTCCTTTGTAATATAAAGAGTTCCTGCCACAATAGCATAAGGAGAGGGCACACAGGCCCAAAGTCCATAGGCAGACACAAGCTGCAAGTTCACTGTTCCAGGATTTGTAAACTTAATGTGTTGCATGGCAGCAATTGCCACAGGTCTCAGTGACGTATTTTAACCTTGGGCCATATTTTTACTTTTACCCTTTTTTTGTTTTAGTAAAGTAATGAATATAGTTTGGGGGGATTTTTGTTGTATTACTCCCTGGGTGATTTAAATTGTGCATCTGGGGGCTCATTCCTCTCAAGAGTAGAAGGGATCTGATGTCACAGTCATCGGAGTAAGCATGAAGGAAGTTATGGGGGATGTCTATGAGCTGTCGGCAAGGAATAGGCAGCCAGAACTGCTGAGCTAGGCACCACAAGGTTTGGTACTCACGATGTTTGCTTTTCAGTGGATCCACTTGGCCTTTTCTCAGTTTTCAGTGGTAGGGCCCTGGATCTTCACAAAGGCATCTGTGTTAACAGTCTTAAAAGGGATGTTAGTGGGGTGGGTAGGGACATGACAGAAAGTCACCTGTTACTATTAGCAGGTATCCCAGATGCTTTTTTATAGATCTCAGGGTGATTTACAACAGTCCATCATTTTTGTTTTGCTTTTAGTATTTGCAATCCACCCCTGGGTAGGAATGTCAGTCTTCAGAGTCACCAAACATTATTGTGGACAGACACATAGGACCTCCTATGCTGCACACAATTGCTTTTTTATATTGCATTTTTGGCCTCTTTCCAGAATTGTGATTAAGACCCAAGGGGTACTTGTTTAGATTTGCCTTTGTCACAAAGTCCACCCAAAGCCAATATTGGTGCTTGCCACATCCATTTTATAGGCTAACTTAATGTCCACAATTTACTTTCCTTTTTATTATTATTTAAAGCAGCTTGCTGGAAGTTTTCCTACTTCTGTGAAGGACTTTTCTCAATTAATACATACAATGGTTTTAATATTTGAGCTAAATGAGGGATGAAAGATTTTTAGTATTTTAACAATATCACAAATTCTATTAACATGAGAAACCATTGTACTTTATTAATTATAGCAGAAAGTATAGTTTTATCTTACCCAAACAAACAACATTTAAGAATTTGATAGAGCAGCAGGGACTTTGCATCTTGTTCCAATTGTTTGCTTAGTTTAGGCTCTTAAGATAAGATATTATTGTCTCTGATGTTTCTTTTAATTCTGAAAAAAAGGATTACTGATTAATGTCCTCAGTAGGGTTTCAGCCACAGATTTTTTCTACACAGCTAGATTATTATCACCATCCCAGGAGAGGTTGGGCTATGCATATAGCCTTGAAAAACACTACAAAAGTCCATTGTTGGGTTTTCCACAGATAGGGGAATACAGGCTGGCTTGACCTGTCTAAGAAGACACTAAAGAAAGTCTTAGCAAGTTTTAAAATAAAGTGATAGCGACACAGCTGGACATTAACTTCTTGCAACAAACTTGCAGTATTTGGGACTGCTGCATACTACACTGTTGTTATTTTAATTTATGATAAGATGTTTCTGTGACACATACCTTTTTATAATAATTAAGCCATAATTAACCACATTGTACTTCTGTTTAATCTTATGCTGAAATATTGGTAAATTTATATACTCTTAAGGGTTCATAGGAACCTTTTATTCATACAACTTTAATAGAGGGTTAAAGGAAAAAGAACTGTTAATTTTATAACACTTTTAAACACCTTCCATTCGATTTATAACATACTAAATGAACTTAACTATTTAATTTTTCTTTCAAGGTAAAAGAACAAATCTCTTATAATTAGTTTGGAATAAAAAGCTACTTTTCAGGATTTGATTTTTAGAAGATTATGTTCCTTTAAAAGAGATAAGACCCTTTCTTCTTCAAACACTGAGGAAATGATGAGGTTAAAGCACAAGAAGCTATTTTGATAAAACAGATTTTCTTTGTATACTGATTATTCAGGATAAAATCTTTTACCTAAACAGACTAATGACTTGAAAGACATTGAGAAGGAACAACATTTTTAACTTTTCATTAATATACTACTTGATACTAAACTTTTAAAAAATTTTATAGAAAAACCCATCAAATTTTATTTAACTTTAAATTTCTTTTCCATGAACCTTTTACACTTTCAGTATTCATAGTATTCATTCAGGTTTTGTCTTACACTCTACTCTTTCCCAATAATCAATCATTTTATCTTTGGACAAAATCATCTCTTTTTTCCTTAACAATAAAAACACATTCTGTACATTCCACATATGTAAGTTACCAGGCAAACTTCTTACAACATATAATTATCATTAACACTAAAACTTGTTAAAATAATGAATTTTTTTTCACTTTAAATTCTTTGTAGCATGCAATACCAGAAACAGTCTCCTAGAAGCAAGTTGGCAGAGAAGGCTGGCCGCTGACGTGTTTCCCTATTATAAAATTACCTTTTATTATTATTATTATTATTATTAATTCAGGTTTGCTTAATAATGACCTTTTGGAATTAGCTATTTAAACACTTTAAGCAATGCTTCATTAAACTTCTTAAAATCATTTATAACCATATAGACTATAATTATATTATTTTAAGACAAATTTTACCTTCACAGAACACATTTCCTTACTTAAAGTTACCACAATACTTTCTACAACTTGTCACATGCATTTAAGTTCCAAGAGTTTATGAAAATTAGCCATCCTACTTTAGGACAAAACACACCTTTTAGAAAAAATGTATTAAATTTCAGTCAGCATTCCCACAAACTTTTAACCTTCTTTAATATTCATTTAAGTTTTACATCTTTCATTTTATCCTGTGAAGAAAAATAAAATATTCATTTCAATCTAGGCAAGAACAACTTTTTATGAAAAGACTTATAGTAATTTTGTTAATCAAGACTTAAAATTTTTATCATTGTAGCAATCTTATTAATATTAACATTTAAACTTATGTATTAATATAAGCACTTATTTAATTTTTGGCTATTTGAACAGAGCTCTTTTAAAAATTTTTACTTATTAATTTATATTACCATCTGGAGGTATCATAATATACACTGACATTGAACAAACAGACAAACACAAAACAATTACTAAACACTAACAGAAACATACAGTTTACAATTGATTCATAATTCTTACTTTTTTGGTATAGCTGCTTTTAAGTCTTCTGTTATATCACATCTTAGATCTTACTTTTTAAAATTTCTTCTAGAATCCATGTTGTCTGTAACATGAAAGCTTGTGCTTGGAAACATTTTTATTAGTTATCAGCAATCAGTTAAGATAACTTGAGCAGCATAAATGTAGTTAAGCTCTTATTTAGCAGTTTAGACAGACCGTTAACACACATTTTTGGATTACTACTCTGTAAGACTAGACTGAGCATTCAAGCTCCTGTTCTTGTTCCAATTTACTTTCTTTCATTTCAAATTTACTTATGGGCTTAGGAAATATAGTAATTTCATCTTTCTCTCCTTCTTCAGACTGTTAAAGGATCTAAAGCTGCCACTACCTGGTGGCATAAGGCCCATACTGATAATGGAATGAATTCCCTTTTCTGATATGCTTCGTAAAGCTTTCATTACACATCGCCACTGTTTCAAATTTAAAACATTAAGTCCCTGAGGCTGAAGCCAGCAACAATGCTTTTGTATTAAAGCTAACAATTCTGGTAACTCATAGCTTTTTACAGGCACCCCATTAACTTTCAGTAGTTTCTAACTCTTGCGAATATGCTTCCACACATCCCATTTGATTACCCATTACCCTGATGACTTCACAGAAATGTTACTTACTTAATCTTGAAGACTCGAGTCACTCTGCTTTGGACTTCACACATGACCCTCAATGAGGTCTTTTCCGTGGTTCCCAATACTGATTAGAAAGACTCACTAACTTCTTTGGGCCCAACGTTGGGTGCCAGATGTTGGAGATTTGGATCCAAAGGGTATCGGGAATGAAAGAAAGAGAGAAAGAGAGAGTGAAACAAAGAGAGAAAGAAAGAGAGTGAGCTGGGATCAGGGGGTCTGTGAGTAATCACTCCTCAGACAACTTTATTTTCTACATGTGGCATTATATATACTCAAACTACCGAGATAACAAGCAGTGTAACTACACATTAACAAGACTCATAAAGTAAATTAAAGAACTTATCTCAAAGTACAAAGATTTAGTATTCCTTTCAAACTACAAAGTGTGTTTACTCATATTTCTCCCTGCCTCAGAAAGCACTATCCTGTTGACTCTAAAGGCTTAATTGCTGCATTCCTATGTTAAAAGCATAGCCATGGAAACAGCACATCTCCCTTTGCGAGACCACTATGCTTCAGCTTCCAAAAAAACATTACTAGCTATTAGTGGAATGTAAATCAAAACTGCAATGAGGTATCATCTTACACCCATTAGACTGGTGGTCATTAAAAAAATCAGAGTACTCCAAGTGTTGGATAGGATGTGGATGATTAGGAGCCCCATTCACTGCTGGTGGAAATGTAAAATGTTTCAGCCATTGTGTTGGACTGTTTGACACTTACTCAAAAAACTCACTATGTATCTGTCATATGATCCAGAAATTCCACTGCTGGGTATAAATCCAGAAGACTTGAAAGCTAGGACACACACACACAAAAATATGCACACCAGTGTTCATTGTGGCATTATTCCCTATTGCCAAAAGTTGGAATTAAACCAAATGTCCATAAACAGATGAATGAATAAACAAAATGTAGTGTATACATACAGTTGAATATTACTCAGCTGTAAGAAGGAATATGGTACTTACACATGGGATAACATGGCTGTATCTTGAGGACCTTATTTTGAGTGAAGCAAGCTAAGTATTGAAGGAAGACTATTACATGAACTCATTGATATGAATTAAGCAAATTGAGCAGACTCAGAGAGCAAGAGTCTGGAAGATAGGCTTACAGGAAATAGAAAGGGAGAGAAAAGTTGTATGTCAGTGTCAATACAGGTGAAATCTATAAGGTGGAAATGAGTAGTTTGTGCAGTGAAGGGATATGACAGGGGCGTAGTGATACTATTGGGTTGGGTGGTGCAAGTTTGACAAGGCTGTAGGGGGGATGTTGGTTTGGACAATTCGTGGAACTGGGGTAGTTTTGGGGGAGGAGCAGGTGATACTGGGGATTGGTGGACTTGTGTTTGAAACTAAAATGTTGAGAAAGTTCTTTTGGCAATATTACAAGGAAGGGTTACTGGTTTAGAGTGTTGGATGGGGAATTTGGAACAGGGTACACCTTGGGCAGTCTTCTAGATAATGTGTGAGTGGTTATTTTGTCACAGTGTGTTGCATCATTAGATGGAGACACAGATAATGAGGGGGAAGGAGTTTGGACTCCCATCCTGGAGAGGACTGATATGTTCTCAAACAGCAGGGTGGGTGTTCTTTGAGAGCATGGGCAGCTCCTAATAAGGGAGGACAGACCAGTGTGTCAAGCCCTCAGCATTGTTGCAAGTAACTTTGATTCTTGTCCTTCAAGGAGTGAAGCCTGGTGCTTACAGTGAACCCTGAGGGGAGGGAAAGAGAAGAATACAGTAGTTGGAAGAGGGGATATTTAGGGGGCAATGGGAGTGTTCTGCTGAAAAATGCAATAATGGATACAGACCATGTTGAATTTTAGCAAAAAATTATAAATGTGTATGGTCTAGAGTATAAACCATAATGTAAACCATTGACCATGGTTAGTGACTATGTTTCAATATTTGTACATCAGAAGTAATAAATGTGCCATCCATATATGAAAAGTTTATTGATATTGGAAGGGGGAAAAGGGAGAGGATATTGGGTCTATGGGAGTATGCTGTGCTCTGTATGTGACTTTACTGTAGCCTAAAACTTCTTTGAAGACAAAATGAAGAACAGTAATACACCGGGGAAATAAATTGAATAAAATGTCACTATAAATATAGGACAAAAGTTCTTACCATGATGAAATACAGTGTCATTTAAAAAATCATTTTTAATATTCCAATTTTTAAAAACTTAGTTTAGTTTTTCTAAATTTTTACGTATTTTATTTTTTATGTTTAATCCTATCATTATTATTTCATTTTCCTATTAATCTTATTTGGTGATATCCTTGGCTTCAGACTTGAAGAAGTTTTGAACCACAGAAAAGTTATAACTGTGGCAGTGGAAGAACATTGGTGTAGGGTGTCAGTGATGGGGGATACATGGGAGTAATTTCACCTGAGCATACACATAAGGTATAAAAATATGTTCAAATGTTCATGATGCATTATTACAGTGGGTGGGAAATCACACAATAACCGAAAGAATATTGAATCCCCATCCTAGGAAGCTCTACCACATTTTCTAATGGAAGAGCAACAATCCCTGAAGTTCCAGGCAATGACTAGTGAAGCAGGATGTTTCATTGATGGGCCTTTAATATTGGTGATTGTTCTAATGAGCTTTTTCTCTTGAAATTGGAACTTAGCCTAGAGTTGTAGGGTGCCTAAGAGTTACCTCCTGAGAACATCCTTGTTGCTCAAATGTAGCCTTTCTCTAAGCCAAACTCAGCATATAGATGCATTACATACACTCCAGCATGGGACACGACTTCCGAGGATGAGACTTCCTGGCACCAAAGAAATATTACCAAGCACCAACTAGCAATGCAACTGGAAAAATACCTTGAATAAAAGGAGAAAATGTAAACACAAATGAGTTTATTTGACTAAGAGCCTTCAAAGCGGGTTGGGAAGCCATTCCAGAGGTCATGATTATGCACATCTCAGCAGCATCCCATAGACTGCCAAAGAAGATACTACCATAAATAGTGGGGCTCCTGAGGGCTATGGAGATGCACAGGTTCTATGGTCATGGTAGATAGCTATGGAGTGTGGTGCCTTGCCCATGGGCCCTACTTTGTAACTGATGCTCTCCATTGTGGAAGTGTTGGACTCAGTTGTGACTTCTTTACACCAGCTTCTTCTGTCTTTTCTATTTGAACCTAGTTTGTGTTGGAGTTGGCAGGTGTATACCCAAGAGACTTGAATCTTTGGGCTGTCCATGTCCCAGCTAGGCCCTGAGCCTTAGCAGAGTTGCAAAGTCTCCTCTCCGGTTCATTGGATCCACACAGAACAACTAACAAGGATATGAGGATGGACAACCACCACACCAAGGAATTGAGTCTACAACTCCAAGAGAATCTCATTCATCATCCATATGGGATCAAGGTCACCTGTCAATTAGAGGTGGTATGGACATCACTTTATGCCAGAATCCTCAGGATTGGGGAATGAATAAAATGTGGACTAGAGTGACTTACTTTGTAATCTACCATAGACTTATTGTGATTCTAGCAGTGAAAGAAATCATATCATTGATGTCGAGACAGTGGCCACTGGAGATGCTGAACAAAGGGATAGAGAAAAAGAAGTGTATTATGGGGGCATTTTTTGGTAACTTGGAATTGTCCTGAATGCTATTACAATGACAGATACAGACAATTATATATCCTGCCTTAACCTGCAGAACTGAGTGGGAGAAAGTATAAACTACAATGTAAACTACAATCCATGCTTAGTGGCAAAGCTCCAAATGTGTTGATCAATTGCAATTAATATAACACACTAATGAAACATGTTGTTAATGTGAAGAACAGTGGTAGGGGTGGGGAGTGGGTTATAAGAGAATCCCTTATGTTTTTTGTATTACATTTTATGTAATCTATGTTCCTTACAAAATAAAAAATATATATTAAAAATATACAATAATATTACTATAAAGTCATTATTTTCACCAATCATTTTATTATTTGACTTTCATAAGTTACCTGTTATTTTGCCTGTTTTTTATCCCTTTAGTTACCCTTTCTCGTAATTTTATTTCAAAACTCTCCTCCAATCCTCTCTCTCCTGTTTTTTCTTTCTAAGCTGCAGAACTCTCTTTAGTATAGCTGATCCTTTGTTTACAAAATCTCTTAGTTTATATTTATATAATTATCATTTGATTATTAAAGGACAATTTTGAGAGAAAGATTTCATGGCTGGCAGGCTTTATCATCTAAAATACATAATACCACTCTCTTCTCACCTCCATGTTTTGTGATGGACAAACCACACTGTTGGAGATTTGGATGACTCATTAACTTCTTTGGGTCCCACGTTGGGTGCCAGATATTGGAGATTTGGACTCAAAGCGTTTTGGGAATGAAAGAAAGAGAAAAGGGGGAAGGAACGAGCAAGATGCTGGGATCAGGGGGTCTGTGAGTAATAACTCCTCAGACAACTTTATTGTTTACAAGGGGCTCTCTATATTCCCCAGTCTATGTGACAACAAGCAGGAACACGTAGCCTATGTGACAACAAGCAGCAACACATAGCCTACATGACAGCAAGCGGCAAAATATAGCCTATGTGACAACAAGCAGCAACATGCAGTTAACTATCAGCATTACCCATAGTCTAAGGAATTATAAAAAATCTTATTTCCAGGTACCAAGTCTAAGTGTTCTATTCACTACAAAAGATATGCACTCATCTTTTTTTTTCAGCCTTTAACAGCTTCATCCCATTTGCTGGGAACTCTTAATTACCATGTTCCTTAGGTTGCAAGTGTAGCCATGGAGATGGCACGTTTCTCCTTGTGAGGCCACTGTGCCTCAGTTTCCAACACCACACTATATCTTATTGGCAACTACTTGTATGTAATGGATTGCTTTTTTCTTGCTTCAGTATTTTCTTTATCATTCTTATTTGATGTTCAGAATAGTATGTCCCTCAGAATAAGTCTATCTGGATTTATTCTGTTTGGAATATGTTGTTCTTCTTGTATATGGATATTAATGTCTTTCATAAGATTTGGAAAAAATTTGGTCAGTGTTTCTTTGAATATTCTTTCTGTGACTTTTCCCTTCTCTCTCTGGAATTCCTATGATACATATGTTGGTGAGCTTCATGGCTATTACTCACTTCCCTGACCCCTGCTCATTTTTGTCCTTTCTTTACTATATTTTATCTCTCTTTCAACTTCAGCTGCTCCTCCACCCATTTCACTGGTTCTGTCTTCTGCTGTTTCAAGTCTGTTGTTTTATGCACTAATGCACTTGTTTTTCTGGATGGGGGATTTTTTTTAAAGATATGTAGATCACTTAAAATTTTACATTAAAAAATATAAGAGGTTCACATATACCCCACTTCCCACTCCTCCCCACTCTTCCCACATCAAAGTCCTATTTCATCAGTCTGGCACATTCATTGCATTTGATGAATACATTTTGGGAACATTGCTACACAACATGGATTATAGTGTACACTGTAATTTACACCTCCCCCAGTCCATTCAGTGGATTATGGCAGGATATATAATGTCTTGCATCTGTCACTGCAATATCATTCAGGACAACTCCAAGTCCTGAAAATGCCCCCATATCACACCTCCTTTTCCCTCTCCCTGCCCTCAGAAACTCCTATGGCTACTGTATCCACATCAATGATACAATTTCTTCCATTGCTAGAGCCAAACTAATTCTACAGTAGAACACCAGTACATCCACTCTAAACCATATTTTATTTCTCCATTCTGAGGACCCTGGGATGGTGATATCAACCACTGCAACAGGGAACCAAGAGATTCTACAACCAAAAGCAGGATAATCTCATTCATCAGCCTGGTGGCATTCTCTTGATCAACATATGGAACATAAATTGAGTGGTTGATAAATTAAGTTATTCTCCCACATAGAATTTGAAACTAACATTTGTTACTTTAGTTAGTTTTGGAGGCACAAATTAAAATGATACAAATTAAAATGGATACTAATTGGTTAATGCAATAATAATACTTATTTTATCGACCACTCAATTTATGTTCCATAAGTTGATCAAGAAAATGCCAACACAATGGTTTGGTTTAAATGAATGGGAATTTATTTGCTTACATTTTGGGGTTAAAAGAAATTCCAAATCAAGTCATCATCAAAACAATGCTTTCTCCATGATGACTGTAGTGCTCTAGGGCTTTATGTCATGGATCCTGGGGCCCATAGTTTGTCAAATGGCAGGGCACACAGAGATCTCTCCTTTTCTCTTCCTTGGGAGAGAGCAGTGAACATTTGTGAAACATTTTTGATGGTATGATAAAGATGTATCATTTTGGACAGCTACTGTTTGAACAAAGTGGTGAAATTATTAAGGTTACATTGTTGTGGTATTTTGAAGCTGTTAATTTGAGATTTACTCATTATATCCATAATTGAAAGATTTAAAACCCCCATGAATCAATAAGAGTGAATGTAGATAATTTGGAATAATTCATAAAAGGAATAAATTACAGTAAGAATTCAGAGGAAAATAATGTCCCTCCCTTTATATGAAGCATTATAATGTTTGATGGCACAAAATAATAGAATGTGCTGTCCAATGACTAATCTGTAATATATACAAAAGCTTAATATAGCCATCACAAAACCTTGAGTGATTTACAACTTAACCAGTAACACTAAACATATTTTTCACACCAGCCTAAGATTAAGGAATTGAATTAATAAATTAAACTTTTGCCAGATCACTTTCTAAATGCATACATATAAATTAAATATTCATTTGTTATTGTATTAAGTTCAAGTAACAAATTACCTCCAAATTGCATTTATTATTTCTCTTTTAAACACTATGTACCTGCTTTATTATTTAACAGCTAAATTAAAATATATTTTCTACTATGTCATATGGTTGGGAGAGTCACTTTTTTCTACATGGATATGTATCTCACAATGCCTGTACATATTCACATTTCTTTGTGAAGGTATGTGTGTCTGTGTTTGCATATGTGTTTGTGTTTAACTGTGTATATGCACATGTGTGTATTCAACCAGTTATTTACAATGTCCCAGGATGAGACTTTAAGAGTAGAAGAAAAAGAAAAAAGGACATTCACTGATTCTCATGTTGATATTTTAGAAAGAAAATTAGATGACAGAATAAAAGACTATATTTGTCTGAGAAGTCAATACCCTACTTGAACTTTTTGAGACTGAATAACCTCAATACAAACATTTGTAATATTATTTATTCATTTCCTGTCAGATCAATAGGTTAAGCAAAAGTCAGGAATTTTGTGGTTAATGTTTCTTTCAAAGGAGTTAATGTTTTCCTTTGAAACAAAATAATTTAATTTACAAAAATGAAAGAAAAACTTCCTTCTGTATCATGGATTTTGTGGCTAACGTTTCTCTCAAAGGAGTTAATGTTTTCCTTTGAAACAAAATAATTTATTTTACAAAAATGAAAGAAAATTTCCTTCTGTATCTGAAAAATATACTAAGACTGTGATCTCCTAATCAAATATGTTATATATTCAAACCATTTCAATAGAGGGAGATTGGCAGGAATCAGTTGTCTGAGGATGTTTAGGAGAAAGATTCCACAGGGTAATTCTTACTCTATTTTACATATAATAAGGATGAAGCATGACATGTTCATGAGAAAAGAAAATTTTAAAACTGGCTATATTTAAAGTGTAAAGGAATTGGAAGAATGCAAACATTCCTTAAACCTCAAATAAATTATTGGAATATTTTTGGAAAATGAAACATTAAAATTAGAAGATATTATACCACCAAGTTTTGTAGCTAACATTTAAATTCATGTCTCTTTAATTCAAAATATGAATTCACAAGCATAAACATTATGGACAGTTATCTTTATTTATAACATATGAGAAATTTATGGAAAAGAATTCCATCTCATAACCAGCATGTATTTGCACTTGTGTTGGCACCATTACTTAATTAAAAACTACAGGCTTTATGCATGCTATATAACTTACCTAAGATTTATTTTCCATATGTGAAAAATGTGTCTAATAAATTTATCTCATGAATGTATTTAAAGGGACTAAATGTGATAAAATATAATGTATATCACATTTTCCAGCATAAAGGAAATTTTAGGAAATCATTTGTTTGGACATATTACTGTTAATATTTTCCATTAGGAAGATACTCTTTCTATCACCCAACTACTATTGTTAAAATTCAGTCATTGTGGTCCTGGCTGCACATAAAGAATGTATACTTGCAAAGCATTTTATTGAGTCTTTTCTTGATACCCCTATCTGTAAAGGAAAGGATTCAGCATCTGGACAAACACATTATATATGAATTTCCAAAAGGCATCAGTCTCAGGGTTGTTCAGAGGAAAGGCTAAAGTAGATAGCAATGGCTGTGTCATAGCACAATAACAGTATCACTGAGAGGGGGTAGCACAGGTGGGCAAAAGCTCTCTGTTTCCCTGAGCAGTAATAACCTTGAGAATGCTAGAGATAAAAATTTATAAGATATGGGGACTCAGATAAAATTTGTGATAGTCATGAGAGTTCCTACATTATAGGTCAACATGCTAAAGGCAATATCAGAAGAGGAGATTTACAGCTGTGGGTTGAGATTACAGAAGAAATAATGAACAATATTGGAACTACAAAAGGAGAGACAAGGCATTATAAGAGTGTGCAGGAGGGAATGGAGAGAGGTCACAACCCAGTGCCCAGCCACTAGATGGACACAGAGGAGCAGATTAATTATAGAGATGTAATGTGAAGGGTGGTGGACAATTGCATACCTAATATAGGTCATCACTCAGAGAAGTAGATAGTCTATATTCACAAAAGGAATGAAGAATTGCTGGGTGAGGTAACCTGAAAAAGAAATGGCCTTGTTATCTGTCAAGATGTTCATGACCATTTGAGTCACTGTGTAGGAAGCATAACAGATGTCCACATAGAACAAGTTTCTATGCCAGGAATGCATGGGTTAATGGAGGTAAACCAATTTCTAAGAAGGTTAAGTTGGCTAAGATGATGAGTATGATCTATGATATAGTGAACAAAAACATACAGAGGAAGAACAGAGGCAGGAATCATTGCTGCTCTGTTGAATAGGAAAATTCCAGAAGAACAAATCACAGATGACCATTAGATTTCTCCATTCTATCTTCCCAATAGATCTAGAGTATTAAAAAAATTCAATGGTGGAATCCAATAATGTCAAAACACTTGTTCATAAGATCACAAAGTTTCATATGGGCTTCTGTGTTTGTTAAAAGAACCATCTGATTCCTTGCTATCTTTTGATGTTTGCCAGTTAGATCTTATTTTGATGTTAACTCTATCTATGTACGAAATATTTAGTTTCACTCAGGATAGAAAGATAGTTCATCCAAATCAAAATACAATTTTAACTAATAAATATTTGTTTTCTGTTACTGAGTCAACTAGATTGCAATGCACACAGCATTAATGCAAGTAATAATTAAATTTTAATTTTAATTATTTAATTTGTCACAGTCATGCTTTTTAATGAGAACTACTAGAAATATTTAAAGTTAATGAATCTTCTCAATCTGAAGTTTATATACATATTGTCAGATCTCCTTAATTCAACTTTTTCCCCAAAGGTAGAATAAATTCTGGTCTCTAAAATCACAAGTCAACCTCTTGTACTTCGTTGAATATCACTTCTTTGGTCTCCTACTGTTCGCTTGATTAAATGCTCTGGCTGGTGTGGTAAGTAAACTGGAGTCCAGATTTTGTGGACTTCTTTTTCAAGTGCCTGCCCCATAGCAGATCATATGCAATTCTTCTGTGGAGAAGATAACAGTATTCAGCCATACCCATCAAATTCTCCATTTAATAACATTCTCTGACTTCTCCATGGACTCCCAATCAAAATATCTGAGAAAGGTTTTGTGAGACAATAAAAATTTTACTTCTGTATCATGTTGATATTTTCTTCATATTTGCCATCAGAAAATAAAACCATTAATTTATAAATTACTGTAGTAAATCTCCAATTCTTATGATTTTACTGAAATTTTATTATTTCTGATTTATATCACTTGCTTTTGATTTATTAATATTATAAACACTGTAATTGCCTCCCACTAGGTAACAACTTGCTACCTGAAACTTTCATGAACTAAACTTTGCATTTTCCTTTGTGTTAACCCATTGTTACTTTAATGTAAATAACAACTAGAGTTCAGGGTATCTGATTCTTCCCTCCTGATTTCTACCCACAACTCTGTCATTAATCTATACCCATGAATAGCTCTGAATTATTACAAATGTTGCTACATTGGCAAGGAATTCTTCTCTGTCCTCACTCTTACTAAAACCTTATTTCAGTTCAAGTTCATCTAACCCCTCTGCCTTACAAGTCTCTCTTTTGAATTGTTAATTCAAATTAATTATAGGTAGGTTCCATTTCAGAAACATATTACAAGGACAAGTGTTTAATATTTTCATCTCTTGCAATTTCCTCATCCCCCAAAACCACAATATTAGCCTCTCTTATTATAATTCCTTACACATCTATCTGTTATTCTTTCAATTCAATTCACTAACACCTCAGTCCTATCATAACTACTTCTACAAATATATTTTCTTTGCTCAAAATCTATCAGCCAAAATGGCTTTACTTCAGTCCAGCTATAGAATATTTTCATTACTCTTTCAAATGACTCATCAGTCCCATCTTCCTCTAACTTTCACCACTGCATCAACCAATTAAAGGCTATCTTATTTCTATATTAAGACCATCAAACAATCTGGAGAACACCACACAAAACAATTGTTTCTATTACAACATTTTGATTAATAAACTTACCATGAGTTTCATCAGTTCTTTGAAACCCTTGCTCCTCTGAGTGCCACAGTAGAAATTAATCACCTCATTTCCATTTTCTCAGCACCATGCATATGAGGGTAAAGTTGTACTAAGAAGAAACAAATATGCTCCTTTATACAATTTTAAAGTAAGCACCATCATTTCAAATTTGGAGTCCCTCAGCAATAGGCAGTATCAGTTATGCCATTTTCAAGTTACCATAGTTACTCTGCAAAATCCCTTTAATATCAAGCATCACAATTTATGTATTTTTCCCTAATTCATGTCATCAGTGATATCTTGAGGTCAGTATTTTGATTCACCTTCCTTTGTATATAATTATATATGACACAGAGTTTGTGAAAAATTTGTGAAAATTATAGAAACAAGAAATGAATGAATAGTACTAGACAAATAATTTGATTGTGCTTACCTATCAATTTATGAAGAAATGCAAGATTGTGAGAAGAAATTTTTGGTTCTATATTCTTATTTACAGCACACCTTAATCCCAAGATTTTATGTCTCAACAAGTACTTTTCAACACATTCTCCAATTGAAACATTTAATGACATTGCTAAAAAAAATTTTTATATGCTTCAGTGCAGAGAATTATTCATTAGATATATCTGATCTAAAAAATATGAGTGCATATCCTATTTGTTGTGGCCTGCTGGCAACTAAAATTTTCCTCTCCTCTGAATACTCATTTTCTAGAATAAAGGAAGACTTGTGCATTGAATCAGAATCTTGACAAAGTGCCTAAAAGACAAGGAAGAGTGAGATATATATAAAGGTATTATATATCTCCCTCACTTTGAAGAGAAGGCAAACTCAAGGTGACACAGGTTGCTGTTGTTGTTTGGATTTTGTTTTTTGATTTTTGTAGAAAGATTCACATTTATTGGTTCAAATACAGTACCTAACACTTGCTGAACATATATGTCACACTAATTGGTCACAATTCCACAGGTAGTCAAATCACAGAATAGGGTGCATCCTTCTCTAGATGACAGGTGGGAGATAGCAGATGGCCTGGTCTGGATACCCTGCAGAGCCCACCAACTATGATTTGGCTTGTAGAGTTGATAGAACCAGGCTGGCAAGCAGTTTGAGGGGTTGTTTCCAGTTTGGGGTATTACCAATAAAGTTACAATAAACATTTATGTACAAATATTTAAATAGATAGACATTTTTATTTATCTTGGTTAAATACCTAGGTGAGGAATGGTTAGGCTATCCAATAAGCATATATTAAACATTTTAGGAAACTACTATAGTGATTTCCAAAATATTTGTAAGTTTACATTCTTACCATTTGCATGTAAGCAATGTGTATCCTCTATATCCTTGCTAACATTTGGTATGCTCTGACTTTCAAAGTTTAGCCATTTTCATAAACCATAGAGTTACCTCACTGTGGTATTAATGTGCATTTCCCTCATGACAAATGGTGTTGAAAATATTTTTATATGTTTATTTACCATTTGTGCCATTGATTTCTGGACTTTTCTGTTGTAGTTCATTGATCTGTTTGTCTCTCTATATTCGAATTGCTGTCTTGACTGCAATTTTATAAGTCTCGAATCATGTACTATTCCTCCAAACATTTTTCCTTGTTTTGCAAAGCTATTTTGGAAAATTTAGTTTTTATTCTTTCTTTCCATTCTTCCTTCCTTCCTTCCTTTGAGGTTTTCTATCTATCATCTCTCTATCTATCTATCTATCTATCTATCTATCTATCTATCTATCTAATCTTTCAATTTCTGTGTGTGATGCTGTGTACATTTGTGAGCATGTCATATATATATGTATAATTATATATTCAGTAGTAAAATATCAAATACCTGATGGTTGTGCATGTGGAAGAATTCTATTTTTATGGTTATATTTACATACTTTTGTCTGAATACCACTGTAGTTAAAAAAAAACTATTTTTAAGATTTTGGACTATATCCTTCAGTGCATTTGATATGTCCTATGTGACCACTTTAATTTCTACAAAGTCATTTAAAAACATTTCTGAAGAAGGCAAAAGTTTTGTTACACCAAATAGAATACACTAGGTCATCTAACACAAAGACTGTGCCCCCGGAGTGAGTGAATGACTAGTAGAAATCAAGTGAAGTAGAGTTACAAAAACAAAGGTTTAGAAAAGCTCTATGATGGAAAAAAGGTAGAATTCCTGAACATCTCATGGGAATATATTCATTTAGGATTACTTACTGCTCGAGAGCTGAAAATTCTTCCTTGAGATTTACACCTTGAACACACATAAAGCACTGTGATGATTAGTGTTGCTGAGTCAACCTTCCTGGGGAATCAGAGACCACATTATGTCTGGGAAATTTAAATCAAATTTCTGATCCCCTAGTCTGGCTTCTTATGTTTTAGATAAATTACCTTTATTACTTCATTAATTGAAGCAATTTATTCTTCCTTTACGCAAATATGTTTCACTTTCACATTTTTTTTAAGTTTTCTCTCTTGTAGCCTATAATCTATCATCATTTTAAAGTCATTTTTTGTTTCTCATCTATGAGACTCTATTGTGGTATGTCAACATGTTTGGTCTAAAAGCTTTAAAAGTACCAATGATGCATATTTATTGTGATATAATATTTTTATTTTTTTATTTTTTATGGGCAAGTGGATGAGGATTATGTGGAAAATCTTCATTTTTATGTAAACAATACAATTAATGCATACTGAGGGGATTCTTCTTACTAAAAACTTGTAGTATAGAATGGGCATAAGGTCAAGAAGAGAAGACTCAAGCAGAGTTACTGGGTATTATAGATCACATTTAATGCTTTGAGAATTAATATATTTCAAATTCAGTTAATAAACAATGTAAACAGCAAAGATTGTTCATAGGAAAAATTCTGTAGAGAACTCTTATCTTTCCAAAGCAATATATATATATATTTAATAATTGGCTGATATCAGCTAAAAAGAAGTACTTAATTCAACTATTAGAAGTTCTGCCTGTTCAAGCATTGAGCCAAATTTGAGCTCTGGCCATTCGATTACTCCAAAATATTTTGGCTAATTTTCCTTCTTTCTTGAAATATCCCTCTTATGAATGCTTTGGGTCTTCTGATGTTTTCAGTCCCAGAGTTACACTGACTTCTCAGATTCTCACCTTCCCAAAGGATACTTACTTTCTTCAGATGGCTGATTAATGGATGTTACTATTAGCCCAGTGATGATTAATTCACAGGGATACTCAGGAGGCACAAATCAGAGGATGAACTCTATGGTAGCAATTAGTTGTTTAGTTAGCTTAACGAGTCCCATGATTATTGTTCAAAAAATTCATCAAAAAGTTTTGCAAGATTTCAAAACCTAACCTCAGCATTCCAGCCCTTAGGCCTTCTTTATGTTTTCTTTATTGTTTTCCCTAAACACCATGAAGCCTCTCTGTTTAGTGTCATAATTAGGCCTAGGGGAGGGAAGGAGGAATGTCTCTATCCTCTGAATGCAAGTTGCCTACATGCAAGGAAGTGGACTATAAAGTCATATGAGAATAATCTTATGTATTCCAGAGGAAGAAAAAATATATATTAGTAATTCATTCAGATCATCTAGAAAATCAAATTATACTTTCAAATGTTTTAAATTAAGTGTCCATTGGAACACACAGAGCCCAAAGATAACTGAAATATGGTGACAATGAGGCTGGACTGTTTCAAATTCTTTATTCACCAGTTCTCAATTTACACAAGACACATGCAATGAAAAGGTCTTTTTTAGATCACAACAATGATTTTATACCTCACTGCACAGGTTCTGATAAATGTATATCAAGAATGTTATATGCTAAAAATATATCAAGAATGCCATTTGCATGTGAAGTATAAGCCAACTTCAAGAAACATGAATAAACATGTAACATTTAATAATAGCAAAAGTTAGCAGAGTGCCTAAATTTTTAGCAGAAGTTCCCAGAAGATTAAAATTCAGTTTTATATTCTATTTAGCTATTTAAACTCTTGTATTAGATACATAAAGTTGATCTCAATTGTCTTTTGCTTCCATTTGTAATTATAGCATTTGTTTGAATTAAATCAAATCTGGTTATTCCATATTACTCCAAAGCACCATTAAGAGGAATTCATCTTGGTTAGACCATTGATCCACTGATTCTTTTTTCCTGAGCTGTGTCACCATTTGAGAGAACAGTCTATACTGACACTGGAACCAGATAAATCAGGCTGTATAAAAATATCTGGAAGAAGAAGTCTCAAAATCATATACAAATATTAATTGTTTAAACTTCTTTTCTTTCTTATTTAAACTTATTTGCTTTTGCTTTGATATCCTTGGTATATACCCTATTTTAATGGCCGGTAATAATAAAATTATGTGCTACTAGTACCTTTATATGACTATTTCATTGATCTTTCCTATGCCTTCTTCTACAACATTTTTAATCTTCGTCCTTAATTAAAAGTCTTTCCTTTCTACTTAATTCATTAGAATTTAGTAGTTGGGATTTTTCTGGGGCAAAGCTTATACTCAGCTTTTGTGTTGTAAAATGAGCACAATAGTAGTAAAGGGGTAGAAAATGTGTACAATATATGGTAAAGCACTACTGGCATTAGAGCTACTTAAACTAACTGCCCCTGTTATACCACTACCATCCAGAATTCTCCAAGATCTATGCATCAAAATGTTGTGACTGTCCATAAATTGACCTTGCTCTTGGACCTTCCTAGTGCTATATCCATTGTCCATTCTGATTTTCTGGGTGGATCTCCTGCTTCATGACACCACTTTTGGCTCTCCCTAAATAAGCAAGAGGCTTTAGGGGGCATTTCAGTGGTACCCATGCATCTTTCCAAGCTTTCCAGTTCATCAAGCCATCACCCCAGCCACTGCTGCTCCAAGGTCTGGGCAATCACCATGGATCTCCTCTGTCCAAGGGTATTATCAGATCTGAAACCAAGGTGAGTAGATGCTGATCTCATAAAGGAGTCCACACAATAGTGGGTAAATAAAACATGTTTTTTAGTCAATGAAGCAGTTATTTATGATTTTTCCAGATAAATTCTTACATGCAACTTGTCGAGAACTTCAGCCTTCACAGAACTTGGAAGAGCTCTGGAAAAGCTGGAGAAGGCTAGCTTAAGAAGGCATGCTTGATGGACTTGCTCTTAGCAGGCATTGACTATGACCTGCAGCCTCTGTTGACATAAGTGGCAAGCTTATCATGAGGAAGGCTGCTTGAGATAAATTTATCATTACCTATATACACACATACATATAGACATATATATATGGGAGGTGATGTGGGTGCTTTTATGAATTGAGTATTTAGGTTTAACTAATACTTAATGTGAGAAGTTCATAAAATGTCAACAGTTTGAGATTGAAAAGAGCAAGATAATGTAGAAGGAAGCTCCTAAATTCAGCTATCATACATAAATATTGAAAAACAAGCTGAAATTGTGAGAACCAAATTTCTCAGAATTCTGGAAAATAATGAAAGGTTTACACCAACCAAGAGAAAGTTGAATAAAAAATAAATAAATAAATTGAAACTTTAAAAAGGTAGGAATGCATAACACTATTGCTAACCCTTCTGAAACACTTTCTAGAGCTCAGCATCACAGTGAGATGTAAATCAGGACTTCCAACACCACAGTGAAATGTAAATCAGAATTTCCAACATGAGTGTCTGCTTCTGGAAGGAGCAGAGCCTACATTATTTGCAAATCAGAATGGATGTATGGCTATTAAATTCCATGTGGTGACTACCTGAAGGAGAGACCCAAGAGCTTATCTCTGTCTTCCCTATTCCAGAAATCACTATGAATCTACAAATGGCAGGGTTTTACAAGAAAATTCTAAGGGACACACTGACAAGATTTCGGAGGAAAGATTAACATTGAGATAAAGATAGATCATCGTGGCCCCTGAAGATATACTATGAAGAATTTCCTTGGGAAAATTAGCACTAAGTGATTATAAATATTGATGGGAATATATAAAGCACACATATGCCTAGAGCAAGGCACATGCTCAGAAAATACACTTAGGTACAGTAAAATTTGACTGTGTTGGTGTTCTCTAGACTCCTTACAATGCTGACTAAATACTAAAGAGAACACCTAGTTGAAAGTCAATATGGAAAGGCTGGCATCAGTGTTTTTAAACTTTGTCTTTTTGTTTGTTTGTATACTCACAGAATTCAAGAAAATTTCTGCCAAACACAAGCCAAAAGAAAATATATGGAAGAAACATCACAGACCACAGATGTCAAACACTATTGCCTGTACAAAAAAAAATTGGAGAATAACTTAATGAATAGACTACTACTGAATTAAACAATCAAACCTAAATAAATATTGTGAAAGGGGAAGAACCTGATCACCATGGTTAAAGTATTAAAATATATCAACTATATTTAATGTAAGTATTAAATTATATAAAATATATAAATGTCTACATAAGACAGAAAAATTCATAAAGCATACAAATAATCAGGAAAAAAATGATTCCTAGAAGTGAAAAAAAAAACAACAGAAGCAATCCCTGAGTAAACCCAAATATTGGAAAAAAATAGTCAGTTATATTAAGGCTTGCACTTATTTATGCTTGATGAATTAAGAAAACATGAATAAGCTGATGATGCAACTAGAAAATGACCTTGAATTAAAGATTCAATGTGGACCAGCAGAATATCCCTGACTACATATAATAACAGGAGTTTAAAATGCTGTTTGACCTAATGTAAGGGGGAAATGGAAAGGAGAAATGAGTTTATATGGCTATGAATCTCTAAAAAAAAGAGTCTGGAGGTTGTCAGAAGGATTGCCCTTATGCACACCTAAGTAGAGTCTCAGAGACAGATAAAGTAGATACAACCCCAGGTATTGGTTCTTTTCAGGGCTAAAGAGACCCACAGGTTCTATGGTCATGGCAGATGGGGTTCACTACCATGTCAGTTCACTCCCTTCTTTGGAGCTGGTGTTTCTGTGTGATGGAGCTGGACTCAGATGGGATCTCTTTTCACAAGACTTTCATGCTACTTTACTGGAATTGTAGTTGGTGCTGGGGTTTAAGATATATCTAGGGGATTTGAATCTCTGGACTGACAATATGATAGCCAGGCCCTGAGCCTCAACAGACTTCAGCTCCTACATTCTGATTTATTGGACTTACCCCACTCAGCTAACATGGAGTTGAAGAATGTCAACCACCACACCATGGAGCCCAGAGTGCCTACAACTGAAAGCAGGATTGCATCCAGTATCCATGTGGAATCTAAGCCTCCTCTTGACATAGATGTGCAATGGACACAACCAAGGTCCACAGAGAAAATGTGACATTGGTGTGGGAAAAATGGCCATGGTGGCTGCTGGGTGTGGGGAATGGGAGGAAGAGATGAGATGTGGAGGCGTTTTTGGGAGTTGGAGTTGTCCTGGGTGGTGCTTCAGGGACAATTACCAGACACTGTAGATCCTCCCAGGGCCCACTGGATGGAACATGGGAGAGTATGGGATATGATGTGGACCATTGACCATGAGGTGCAGTGATGCCCAGAGATATACTTACCAAATGCAATGGATATGTCATGATGATGGGAGAAATTGTTGCTGTGGGGGGAGTGGTGGGGTGGGGGCGGTGGGGTTGAATGGGACCTCATATTTTTTTAATGTAATATTTTTTAAAAATGAATTTAAAAAATTAAAAAAAAGAATTCTCTCTCTCTAAAAAAAAAAAAGGAAAGTGAAAGAGTGGAAAATAGTATTCCATGTAAACAGTAAACAAAAGAGCTTTAGTGACTATAATAAGATCAAAATAAATAGATATATATTCAAAATTTCTTACAGATAAATGAAGTATTATATATTAAAATATAGATGAATTCATTAAGAAGATATAATAATTATAAGCTTATATATAACTACCTAGATTTCACCCAAAATATGGAGAAATCAGTGAAAGATTTGAAGGAAGAAATGGACTGAACTAAAATAATTTTCTGAAACTGGCAATATATCACCGTCAATAATGGATAAAAAATGTAAACAGAAGATAAACAGGAAAAGAGTGGTCTTGCACAACACTAAAAATTGTCAGTCTAACAGACATATATGGAGCACTCACCCAATAACAGCAGGATACACATGCGTCCCAAGGGCACATTAGTAATTTTCCAGATTTGATCATATGTTAGGCCACAAACAAATCCTAATAAATATGAAATACTAAAATCATGTAAGTATCTTATCCAGTAGCAATAGAATGAAACTAGAAATCAAAACAAGAAAGAAATCTAAAAACTCACAAATTCTTAAAAATAAAATGACACATTCTTTAAATAACCAATGGGTTAAAGAAAAATTGCAAAGGAAACTAAAATTATATTGTGATGATTATAAATAAAAACATGAAATTTCTAAACATGTGGAATGCAGCAAAGGTAGTACAAAGTAAATCTACATGGAGAAAGAGGAATTTTTATGGCTAAGAGATTTCAAAATTAGTCAGGATTTCATTCTGGAGGCTATGCCTATGCAGGTCTCAGGAAGATTTCACAAACTGCCACAGTAAACAAAGCCTCAGACAAAAATGCTCTCGAGGGTCTTGAGGATGTCTGATAACTATAGGCAAGTCATATGCACAGGAACCCAACACCCATACAGTGGGCTCTTTTTGTGTATTTCCCTAATATAGCCAAATTGTCTTCCTTTATAATTGTCTTAGTCGTGATTCTTCGACTCTTTTTATATGAAGTTATAATTTTCAATGTATTTGTTAAATATATGTCAGAAAATTAAATCTTCAGATTGTTCATGTGCTGGTTGAACCCTGAATTCCAGCAGTATTGCAGCCAACTCCTACTCTGTATTTCTTTGGGCTTGCTCTGGAAAGCTAATTAAAAGATTGGGATGGATAAATCCCATTCCGCAAATCAGGGAGTATCGACACCTTCAAGCAAAATAATTCCTTCCATCTGGCCCATAATATCCAAGTCTTCTTTGAGTCTGAAGCAGTCATAGCAGACATCATCCCAAATCCCTCAAGAGTGGGATATGAACAAACATAAAGAAGGAGTATAACCATGGGGCAAAGTAGATTTACTGTTATCATAGTTATTATCTTGTGTTAATAGAAGAACTTGCAACATTGATATAAAGGTAGAGTTTGCCAGGTATTCAGAAGGGAGGGAGAAGAATGAATAGGTGGAACATACATAGGGCAATTTTAGGGCAGTGAAATTGTTTTCTGCATGATATTGCAATGATGAATACATGGCATTATACATTTGTTAAGGCCTATTAAACTGTATAGCACAAAGTCTTAGTCATAATGTAAAAATAGATTTTGGTTAGTAGCAGTGCTTCAATATTGATATATCAAATGCAACAAATGTGCCACACTTATGTGAGATGTAAATATTAAGGGAGATTGTGTGTGTGTTTATATGGTAATTCTCTATGTTTTTGGAGTAATTTTTCTATAAATCTAAAACTTCTCTAAAAAGTAACAAATATCTTAAATCAAAAACCCAATTTCACACTATTAGGAGCAAGGAAAAAAGAGCAAATTAAATACAAATTTTGCAGATGGAAAGGCATAATAAAGAAGAGTAGTCCTCTAAGAGCTCGTGGTGTTTGGGGAGCGCACGAGGACCTGCTGGCGTGTTCTGGGGGTGCCCCCCGGGACCCCAAGGGCGGGAGGGACGTGTTATCAGCCGGCATGTTGGGCTGCAGGAGCGCTTAAGGGCCCCACCTGTGTTCCCACCCAAGGTAGCGGAGTACTACATGGAATGACTTATTGGCGTCCGTGAAGACAGGGGTTTCATTTGGGAGTGGCTTGGACAGCTGGTAAGCGTTCTCATGGAAACTGCACGGCAATTGCTCGAGGGTGGAGAGAAGTTTGTGAGCGGGCCGATGATGATCTATTTGCCCAGGAAATCCTGCTACAAGCGTTTGTATTTCAAGGTTGGTTTGGAGGAGTGATCAGGAACACGCTTCAGGGAGGTGTGAGGAACACGCTTCAGGGAGGTGTGAGGAAATGCGCACGCGCCAATGAAGGGTGGATAGAGAGCATGCCACAAGAAGCCTGAGGAGATTTGTGAGCAAAGGCCCGGGTCTGCTGCTTTCAAGTAACTAGAATAAGAAGAAAAAAGTGACAAAGAGAAGATATAACACCTATGCAAAAATAACATCTAATTAACTTCCAAGAGCAGACAAAGAAGCTAAGGAACTGATTAAATCCGTCAAAATAAAGAGATGACCAGAAAGCAACAAAAATCTACAAACCAAACCAGTAATCAGGAAAACATGGCTGAATCCAATCAACAAACCAATAATCACGAAGGGGAGCAAAACTTGGCACAAGCAATGAAAGATCTCAGAACATTTATCACCGACAAATTTGACGAAGTAATGAAAGAGGTTAACAACATGAAGACATCACTTGGAGGGGAAATTGCAGACATACGCAAAAACATAACAATATGATGGGAATGAACACCACAGTTCAAGAAATCAAAAATACACTTGCAGCAAATATCAGCAGACTAGAAGAGACAGAGCAGAGAATTAGTGATGTGGAAGACAGTACTTCAGAAATCAAACAGATAGTAGAAGGGGTCAATAAGAAGATAGAAAACATCCAATTAGGATTTAGGGACCTGAATGACAATGCAAAACACTCAAACATATGTATTATAGGCATTCCAGAAGGTGAAGAGAAGGGAAAGGGGTCAGAAGGAGTGTTGCAGGAAATAATGGCTGAAAACTTCCCAAATCTACTGAAAGAGACAGATGTACATATCCAAGAAGCACAGTGCAATCCACAAGTCATAAACCCCAACAGGCCCACCCCAAGACATATACTTGTCAAATTATCCAATGCTCAAGACAAAGAGAAAATCCTAAAAGCAGCAAGAGAAAAGAAAACCATCACATACAAGGGAAGCTCAATTAGATTAAGTGCTGATTTCTCTTCTGAAACCATGGAGGCAAGAAGGCAGTTGTATGATATAGTCAAGGTACTAAAGGAAAAAAATTTCCAACCAAAAATACTCTATCCAGCTAAACTAGCATTCACACATGATGGAGAGTTCAAAATATTCGCAGACAAACAGAAACTGAAAGAGTATACCAACAAGAAACCTCCCCTTCAAGAAATTCTAAAGGGAGTTCTGCAGGAAGAAAGGAAAAAACAGGAAAGGCAGAGTTGGAGGAGAGTATAAGACCAACAACAACAACAAAAAAGACAAAAAAAATATACAAACAAAATATGAAAAACACAAACCCAATCAAAATATGGCTAACACAAATAATTCCTTGATAGTAATAACACTGAATGTCAACGGATTAAACTCACCTATCAAAAGATTCAGACTGGGACATTGGATAAGGAAATATGACCCATCCATATGCTGTCTACAAGAGACACATCTTAGACCCAGAGACGCATGGAGATTGAAAGTGAATGGCTGGAAAACAATCATACAAGCTAACAATAACCAAAAAAAGGCAGGAGTAGCTATATTAATATCAGACAAAATAGACTTTAAATGTGAAACAATTGTGAGAGACAAAGAAGGATACTACATTTTAGTGAAAGGGAAAATCTGTCAAGAAGATCGAACAATCATAAATATCTATTCCCCTAACAAGGGTGCCTCTAAATACGTCAGGCAAACGCTGGAAAAACTAAGTGAAAGAATAGATACATCTACAATTATAGTGGGGGATTTTAATACACCACTATCAACTCTGGACAGAACATCTCAAAAGAGAATCACCAAAGAAACAAAACCTCTGAATAGTATATTAGAGGAGCTCGATCTAATAGACATATATAGATCGCTACACCCAAACACAGCAGGATATACATTTTTCTCAAGCACACATGGATCATTCTCCAAGATAGATCATATGCTAGGCCACAAAGAAAGGCTGAATGAATTCAGAAAGATTGAAATTATACAAAACATTATCTCTGTTCACAGTGGAGTCAAGCTGGAGATTTGCAAGGGACAGAAGCCCAGATTTCACACCACGATTTGGAAATTAAACAGCACACTCTTAGAAAAACAGTGGGTCAAAGAGGAAATCTCAAAAGAAATCAATGACTACCTTGAAACAAATGATAATGATAACACAACATACCAAAATTTATGGGATGCAGCAAAAGCAGTACTGAGAGGGAAGTTTATAGCCATAAATTCATATATCAAAAAAGAAGAAAGAGCAAAAATTGAAGAACTAACTGCACATTTGAAGGAATTAGAAAAACAACAACAAAGTAACCCAACAGGAAGAAGAAGGAAGGAAATAACAAAGATAAGAGCAGAACTAAATGAAATAGAAAATAAGAAAGCACTTGAACAGATAAACAAGACCAAGAGCTGGTTTTTTTGAGAAGATTAACAAAATTGACAAACCTTTAGCAACACTAACAAAGAAAAAAAGAGAGAAGATGCAAATACACAAAATAAGAAATGAGAAAGGCGATATCACCACTGACCCCACAGAAATAAAGACTATCATAAGAGGATATTTTGAAAAACTATATTCCAACAAAAATGACAATCTAGAGGAAATGGACAAATTCCTAGAAACACATAAGCAGCCCATATTGACAAAAGAAGAAATTGATGATCTTAACAAACCAATCACAAGCAGAGAGATAGAATCAGTTATTAAAAATCTCCCAACTAAGAAGAGCCCAGGGCCAGATGGCTTCACAGGTGAATTCTACAAAACATTCCGGAAAGAACTGACACCAATCCTGCTGAAACTATTCCAAAAAATCGAAACAGAAAGAACATTACCCAACTCCTTCTATGATGCCAACATTACCCTAGTACCAAAGCCAAACAAAGACATCACAAGAAAGGAAAATTACAGACCAATTTCTCTAATGAACCTAGACGCAAAAATACTTAACAAAATACTTGCTAATCGTATTCAACAACACATTAAACGTATTATACACCACGACCAAGTGGGATTTATCCCAGGTATGCAAGGATGGTTCAACATAAGAAAATCAATCAACGTAATACACCATATAAACAGATTGAAGGAAAAAAATCACATGATTATATCTATTGATGCAGAAAAAGCATTTGACAAAATACAGCACCCTTTCTTGATAAAAACACTCCAAAAGATTGGAATACAAGGGAATTTTTTGAACATGATAAAGAGTATAAATGAAAAACCTAAAGCCAATATTGTTTACAATGGAGAAATCCTAGACTCCTTCCCTCTAAACTCAGGAACAAGACAAGGATGCCCACTGTCTCCGCTCCTATTTAACATTGTCTTAGAAGTACTTGCTCTAGCACTGAGGCAAGAACCAGAAATAAAAGGCATTCAAATTGGAAAGGAAGAAGTCAAAATTTCATTATTTGCAGATGACATGATCCTATACATAGAAAACCCTGAGAGATCTACAACGAAGATTCTAGAACTCATAAATGAGTTTAGTAAAGTCATAGGTTATAAGATCAATGCGCAAAAATCAGTAGCATTTCTGTACACCAATAATGAGCAAGATCAGGAGGAAATCAAGAAACAAATACCATTCACAATAATAAATTAAAAAATCAAATACTTAGGAATAAATTTAACTAAAGAGGTAAAGAACTTATACACCGAGAACTATACAAGATTGTTCAAGGAAATCAAAGAAGACCTGAATAAATGGAAGACTATTCCTTGTTCATGGATAGGAAGACTGAACATTATTAAGATGTCTATCCTACCAAAACTGATCTACACATTCAATGCAATCCCAATAAAAATCAACGCAGCCTTCTTTAAGGAACTAGAAAAACTAACTATGAAATTTATTTGGAAAGGAAAGAGACCCCGAATAGCCAAAGACATACTGAAAAAGAAAAACGAAATTGGAGGAATCACACTACCTGACTTCAAAACATACTACAAAGCTACAGTGGTGAAAACAGCATGGTATTGGCATAAGGAGAGACACATAGACCAATGGAATTGAATTGAAAGCTCTGATATAGAACCTCACATATACAGCCACATAATATTCGATAAAGCCACCTAACCCTCTCAACTGGGAGAGAGTGGCCTATTCAACAAATGGTGTCTGGAGAACTGGATAGCCATATGTAGAAGAATGAAAGAGGATTACCATTTCACACCTTATACAAAGATCAACTCAAGATGGATCAAAAACCTAAATATAAGAGCCAAGACCATAAAAACCTTAGAAAGCAGTGTAGGGAAACATCTACAGGACCTTGTAATAGGAAATGGATTTATGAATATCTCACCAAAAGCACGAGCAGCAAAAGAACTAATAGATAAATGGGATTTCCTCAAAATTAAAGCCTTCTGCACCTCAAAGGAGTTTGTCAAGAAAGTAAAAAGGGAGCCCACACAGTGGGAGAAAATATTTGGCAATCATATATCTGATAAGAAACTTATAACTTGCATATATAAAGAACTCCTATATCTTGAAAATAAAAAGATAAACAACCCATTTAAAAAATGGGAAAAAGACTTAAACAGACACTTCTCCGAAGAAGAAATACAAATGGCAAGAAAGCACATGAAAAAATGTTCCAAATCTCTAGCTATCAGGGAAATGCAAATCAAAACTACAATGAGATACCATCTTACACCCACAAGATTGGCAGCTATGAAAAAAACAGAAGAATACAAGTGCTGGAGAGGATGTGAAGGAAGGGGAACACTCATCCACTGTTGGTGGGAATGCAGAAGGATCCAACCATTCTGGAGGACAGTATGGTGGTTTCTCAAAAAACTAGCCATAGATTTGCCATATGACCCAGCAATACCACTGCTGGGTATATACCCAGCAGAACTGAAAACAAGGACACAAACCGATATATGTACACCAATGTTCATAGCAGCATTGTTCACTATTGCCAAAAGTTGGAATCAACCCAAATGCCCATCAACAGATGAGTGGATCATAAAATGTGGTATATACACACAGTGGAATACTACTTGGCTGTAAGAACAAACACACTACAAACACATGTGATAACATGTATGAATCTTGAGAACCTTATGTTGAGTGAAGCAACCCAGACATTGAAGGACAAATACTACATAACTTCAATGATATGAAATAAACAAGCTGCCCTAGATAGCAAGAGACTGAACGATAGGCTTACAGGAAATCGGAGGGTGGAGGAAGGATATGAGCCGATGTCTGCAGGGGTGGAATTTAAGACGAGATGGTGGTAAGTATGAACACAAAGAAGAGATAAAAGGGGGGCAAGGGGTTGCCTTTGGTTGGGGCTTTGCAGGTTTGAGGGTGGATGGGGAGGGACGGATGGGTAACATTGCCCAAAAGTGGGGGGAGGGAGGGGTAGCATACGAACACAGGAGAGGGTCAGGTGTTGGTGGAGAGTAAAATGCCGAGAAAATCATATCAAAATATAATAAAGAGAGTTACCTGTTTAGAATGCTCGGAGGGGAGGGCCTGATGCAGAACGGTCTCCTGGGGAATGTCTAAATGGTCATTCTGCCAGAGTGGGTGACACCATGGGGTAGAAACCCAAGTAGTGAGAGTGGGGGTGGACCCACATCCTGGGGAGGACTAATGCCATCAAATAGAGGGAACTGTATCCCTCGACAGAAAGGGTGGCTCCCAGGGCATTGGGGCAGTTGAGCAAGTTAGGCCCTGAACACTATTCCATCTATCTCTGGAAGTGGCTCCTCAGGAAATGGAGGTTGGCTGTCACTGTGGGCACCAAGGTGGAAGGGAAAATGGACGTTAAATGTGTGGAACCAAGGTAAATGGGGGGTAAGAGAGGAGTTTCTTGAGAGTACACAAGGATGGATATAAAACATATAATATTACACCATAACATATAGGAGATGACAGACTGATAATGTAAACCATAATGTAAAACATAGGATAACTAAAAATGTAAAGAACTGTGTATCCTAAAGTATGCACCATAATGTAAGCACAGATGTCACCTTGTTAGAAAGCTAATGTCTCAGACTCTGTACATCACGTTAAGTAAATTTGATGTGAATAGGGTATAAGAGTATCGCTGTGGAAGGAAAAAGGTTTTGTGGTGGATGTATGGGAGTGCTGTATATTATATATATGCATTGCTGTGGTCTAGGACTCCTGTGAAGAGAAGCTGAATAATTAGGGAAAAAAAGAAAAAAGAAAAAGATAGGATGTAGAAATTTTTCAAGTCAACATTCTTTATCTAAGTTCTTTATCTAACTTTATCCAAGTTCTTTATCTAACCTTGAAACCCATTGCTATATGCCATTCCCTAGTAAGGGACCATGACATTATATTGGGCTTCAAATTTCGGGGAGTTCTGGATCACAGGGTGTTTCAACAATGGCAATGGAGGGATACTGGTATGGGATACCAATGACAGGTGATATATGGCTGACAGGGAGCTGTACAGAACATATGTCCAGGGTGCATGGTAATGTTTGGATATACTCATAGTGGCAACAATTAAAAACCACAGCAGGGGGGGTACTGGGTTCCTGGCCAGTGGTGCTCTGTTGTGGTCCCTAGGGGAACAGCAACAGTCTCCCAGGTACAGCGGCGGGGACCGGGATGGAGTGAGGGTTCAACAGTGAGCCCCTGATGCTAATGACTATGCTTGTGAGCTGATAAGCCTAAAATAAGAACAAGGCCTAGAGCAACATTGTGCCTGGGAATTTCCTCCTGTCAGCCTTCATGTTACTCAAATGTGGCCAGTCTCGAAGCCAATCTCAGCATGTAAATGCAATGCCTTTCCCCCAGCGTGGGACATGACACCCGGGGATGAGCCTCCCTGGCACTGAGGGACCACTATCAACTACCAACTGATGATGCAACTGGAAAATGACCTTATACGGAAGGTTCAATGCGGATCAGCAGAATATCCCTGTCTACATAAAATAACATGACTTTAAAATGCTATTTGACCTAAAGTAAGGGGGAAATGGAAAGGAGAAATGAGTTTATATGGCTACGAGTTTCTAAAAAAGAGTCTGGAGGCTGGCAGAAGGATTGCCCTCATGCACAACTGAGCAGAGTCAGAGAGACAGATAAAGCAGATACAACCCCCAGATATTGGTTCCTTTGAGGGCTAAAGAGACCCATGGGAGTTATGGTCATGGCCAATGGGGTTAACTACCAGGGCAGATGGCCCCTCTTTGGAAATGGTGTTTATGTGTGATGAATCTGGACTCAGATGGGATCTCCCTTCATAAGACTTTCATGCTAATGTGCTGGAGGTGCAGTTAATGTTGGGGTTTAAGATATATTTAGGGGATTTGAATCTCTGGACTGACAACGTGATAGCCAGGTCCTGAGCCTCAACAGACTCCAGCACCTACAATCTGATCTATTGGACTTACCACACTCAGCGAAGATGGAGTTGAAGAAGGACAACCACCACACCATGGAGCCTAGAGTGATTACAACTGAAAGTGGGAGGATTGCATCCAGCATCCATGTGGAGTCTGAGCCTCCTCTTGACATAGAGGTGCAATGGACACAACCAATCCAATGTCCACATAGAAGAGGTGGCATTGGATTGGGAAAAGTGGACATGATGGCTGATGGGTATGGGGAAAGGCAGGAAGAGATGAGAGGTGGAGGCATCTTTGGGACATGGAGCTGCCCTGGATGGTGCTTCAGAGGCAATCACCGGACATTGTAAATCCTCACAGGGCCCACTGGATGGAATGGAGGAGAGTATGGGCCATGATGTGGACCATTGACTATGAGGTGCAGAGGTGCCCAAAGATGTACTTACCAAATCCAATGGATGTGTCATGATGATGGGAATGAGTGTTGCCGGGGGGGGGGGGGGGGAGAGGAGGGGTGGGGGAGTGGGGTTGAATGGGACCTCACATATATATTTTTAATGTAATATTATTACAAATTCAATAAAAAAATAAATTAATTAGAAAAAAAAAAAGAAGAGTAGAAAGTGGCCATGCTAGTTGCTAAGGGCAGGGGAGGGAAGAAGAGCTGTCCTACATGATATTGCCAGGACAGATGCTTGACATTATGTATCCTGTCCACTGAATGGACTCAGGGAGTGTGTAAACTACACTGTAAACTATAATCCATTCAGTGCAGCAGTGCTCCAAAATGTATTCATTAAATGCAACGAATGTACCACAGTGATGAAAGACGTTGTTGATGTGGGAGGAGTGGGGTGGGGTTGGGTGTGGAGTATATGGGAACCTTTTGTATTTTTATTTATTTATTTTAATTTTTTCCCCAAATTCTACTCAATTAATTCATTTTTTAAAAAGATATTACATTAAAAAAATAAGAGGTCCCCATTCATCCCCACTGCCCCCACCCCACCACTCCCCCCACAGTAACAACCTCCCCCATCATCATGTCACATCCATTGTGTCTGGTGAATACATCTCTGGGCATCGCTGCACCCCATGTCCCGTGCCCCACACCATAGCCCACAGTTTCCCATGTTCCATACAGTGGGCCATGGGAGGACATACAACATCCGGCAATTGTCCCTGGAGCACCACCCAGGACAACTCCAAGTCCCGAGAATGCCTCCACATCTCTTCTCTTCCTCCCATTCCCTGCACCCAGCAGCCACCATGGCCACTTTTTCCATATCAATGCCACATTTTCTCAATTATTAACCACAATAGTTCATGAATAGGATATCATTAAGTCCACTCTGATCCTTACTGTATTCCTCCTTCCTGTGGACCTTGGCTTGGTTTTGTCCATTCCACATCTATGTCAAGAGGGAGTTTAGATTCCACATGAATATTGGATGCAATCCGCCTGCTTTCAGTTGTAGGCACTCTAGGCTCCATGGTGTGGTGGTTGACATTCTTCAACTCCATGTTAGCTGAGTGGGGTAAGTCCAATAAATCAGAATGTAGGAGCTGAAGTCTGTTGAGGCTCAGGGCCTGGCTATCATATTGTCAGTCCAGAGATTCAAATCCCCTAGATATATCTTAAACCCCAGCACCAACTACAATTCCAGTAAATTAGCATGAAAGTCTTGTGAAAAGAGATCCCATCTGAGTCCAGCTCCATCACACAGAAACACCAGCTCCAAAGAAGGGCCAACTGCCATGGCAGTTAACCCCATCTTCCATGACCATAGAGCCTGTGGGTCTCTTTAGCCCTCAAAAGGACCAATACCTGGGGTTGTATCTACTTTATCTGTCTCTGAGACACTGTTCAGGTGTACATAAGGACAATCCTTCTGACAACCTCCAGACTCTTTTACAGAAACTCATAGCCATATGAACTAATTCGTCTTTTCCATTTCCCCCTTACTTTAGGTCAAACAGCATTTTTAACTTCTGTTATTATATGTAGACAGGGATATTCTGCTGGTCCACGTTGAACCTTTAATTTAAGGTCATTTTCTAGTTATGTCATCAGCTGGTACTTGGTAGTGATCCCTCGGTGCCAGGGAGGTTCATCCCCAGGTGTCATGTCCCCTGCTGGGGGGAAGGCATTGCATTTACATGCTGAGTTTGGCTTCGAGATTGGCCACATTTGAGTAACACGGAGGCTGTCAGAAGGGAACTTTTAGGCACAGTGCTGCTCTAGGCCTTGTTCTTATTTCAGGTGTATAGGTTCACAAGCATAGTCATTAGTGTCAGGGGCTCACTGTTGGACCCTCATTCCTTCCTGGTCCTTACCATTGCACCTGGAGGACTGCTGCTACTCCCCTAGGGACTACAACAGAGCCCCCCCAGCCAGTAACCCAGTACCCCCAGCTGTTGTTTTTAATTGTTCCCTCTATGAGTATATCCAAACATTTCCATGTACCCTGGACGCATGCCCTGTATAACTCCCTGTCAACCATATATCACCTGTCAATAACATCCCATACCTGTATTCCTCTGCTGCCATTGTTGAACCACTCTGTGATCCAAAACTTCCTGAAAAGTGAAGCCCATTATAATGTCAGGTTCCCTTACTAGTAAAATGGAATATAGCAATGACTTTAAAGGTTAGATATAGAATACTTATTGATCTGGAAAAATTCTACATCCTATCATTTTCTTTTCTTTTTTCCTAATTATTGAGCTTCTCTTCACAAGAGCCTTAGATTACAGTAATTCATATATACAATATACAGTACTCCCACACATCCACCATAAAACCTTTTCCCTTCCACAGTGATAATCTTTTAACTTATTCATATCATATTTACTGAAACTGATGTAGGGACTCTGAGAAAATAGCTTTCAAACAAGGTGACATCTGTGCTTACATTGTGGTCCATACTTTAGGATATATAGTTTTCTAAATTTTTTAGTTATCCTATGCTTTACATTATGGTTTACATTATTAATCTGTCATCCCCTTTATGTTTTTGGTGTAATATTACATGTTTTATATCCATCCTTGTGTACACTCACGAAACTCCTCTCTTGCCCCCACATTTACCTTGGTTCCATCCATTCAATATCCATTTCCCCCTCCCCTTGGGGCCCACAGTGACAGCCAATCTCCATTTCCCGAGGAGCCACATCCAGAGATACTTGCAACAGTGTTCAGGGCCTGACTTGCTCAACTGCCCTAATGCCCTGGGAGCCACCCTTTATCTCGAGAGATACAGTTCACTCTATTTGATGACATTAGTCCTCCCCAGGATGTGGGTCGACCCCCACTCTCACGACATGGGTCTCTGTCCAATGGTACAACCCACCCTGGCAAAATGAGCATTCAGACATTCCCCAGGAGTCTGTCTCACGTCAGAACATCCCCTCTGAGCATCCTAAACAGGTAACACTCCTAATTATATTTTGATACGGTTTTCTCAGCATTTTACTCTCAACCACCACCTGACACTCTCCTATGTTCATATGTTGCTCCTTCCTCCCCCCAATTTTTTGGGCAATATTACCCATCCACCCATCCCCAGCCCCCCTCAAACCTGCAAAGTCCCACCCAAAGGCAGCCCCATGCCCCCATTTTATCTCTTCTTTGTGCTCATATTCATTGCCAGCTCATCATAGATTCCACCCCTGCAGACGTCAGCTCACATCCTTCCTCCACCTCCTGATTTCCTGTCAGCCTATCTTCCAGTCTCTAGCACTCTGAGGCAGCTTGCTTATTTCATATCATTGAGGACATGTAGTATTTGTCCTTCAATGCCTGGGTTGCTTCACTCAACATAAGATTCTCAAGATTCATCCATGTTATCACATGTGCTTGTAGTGTATTTGTACTTAAAGCCAAGTAATATTCCATTGTATGTATATACCACATTTTATTGATCCATTCATCTGTTGATGGGCATTTGGGTTGATTCCAACTTTTGGCGATAGTGAACAGTGCTTCTATGAACATTGGTGTGCATATATCGGTTTGTGTCTTTTTCAGTTCTGCTGGGTATATACCCAGCAGTGGTATTGCTAGGTCATATGGCAAATCTATCATTAGTTTTTTGAGAAACTGCCAAACTGTGCTCCCGAATGGTTGGATCCTTCTGCATTCCCACCAACAGTGGATGAGTGTTCCCATTTCTTCACATCCTTTCCAGCATTTGTTTTCTTCCATTTTTTTCATAGCTGCCAATCTTATGGGAGTAAGATGGTATCTCATTGTAGTTTTGATTTGCATTTCCCTGATAGCTAGAGATTTGGAGCATTTTTTCATGTGCGTTTTAGCCATTTGTATTTCTTCTTTGGAGAAGTGACTGTTTAAATCGTTTTCCCATTTTTTAAATGAGTTGTTTATCTTTTTATTTTCATGATGTAAGAGTTCTTTATATATGCAAGTTATAAGTCTCTTATCAGATATATGGTTGCCAAATATTTTCTCCCATTCTGTAGGTTCCTTTTTACTTTCTTGACAAACTCGCTTGAGGTGCAGAAGGCTTTAATTTTGAGGAAGTCCAGTTTATCTATTATTTCTTTTGCTGCTCGTGCTTTTGGTGTGATATTCATGAAGCCATTTCCTATTACAAGGTCCTGTAGATGTTTCCGTACACTGCTTTCCAAGGTCTTTATGGTCTTGGCTCTTATATTTAGGTCTTTGATTCATCTTGAGTTGATCTTTGTATAAGGTGTGAGATGGTAATCCTCTTTCATTCTTCTACACATGGATATCCAGTTCTCCAGGCACCATTTGTTGAATAGGCCATTCTCTCCCAGTTGAGAGGGTTTGGTGGCTTTATCAAATATTATATGGCTATATATATGAAGTTCTACATCAGAACTTTCAATTTGATTCCATTGGTCTGTGTGTCTCTCCTCATGCCAATGCCATGCTGTTTTCACTACTGTAGCTTTGTAGTATGTTTTGAAGTCCGGTAATGTGATTCCTCCAATTTCGTTTTTCTTTTTCAAAATGTCTTTGGCTATTTGGGGCCTCTTTCCTTTCCAAATAAATTTCATAGTTAGTTTTTCTAGTTCCTTAAAGAAGGTTGTGTTGATTTTTGAACCCCGGACCTCCCATATGGTAGACGGACGCCCTAACCACTGGGCCAAAGTCCGTTTCCCTGATTTTCTTATGTTGAACCATCCTTGCATACCTGGTGTATAATTCATTTAATGTGTTGTTGAATATGATTAGCAAGTATTTTGTTAAGTATTTTTGCGTCTAGGTTCATTAGAGAAATTGGTCTGTAATTTTCCTTTCTTGTGGTGTCTTTGTTTGGCTTTGGTACTAGGGTAATGTTGGCATCATAGAAGGAGTTAGGCAATGTTCCTTCTATTTGGATTTTTTTGGAAGAGTTTCAGCAGGATTGGTGTTAGTTCTTTCTGGAATGTTTTGTAGAATTCACCTGTGTAGCCATCTGGCTCTGGGCTCTTCTTAGTTGGGAGGTTTTTAATGACTGATTCTATCTCTTTACTTGCGATTGGTTTGTTGAGATCATCAATTTCTTCTTTTGTCAATATGGGCTGCTTATGTGTTTCTAGGAATTTGTCCATTTCCTCTGAATTGTCATTTTTGTTGGAATATAGCTTTTCAAAGTATCCTCTTATGATAGTCTTTATTTCTGTGGGGTCAGTGGTGATCTCTCCTTTCTCATTTCTTATTTTGTGTATTTGCATCTTCTCTCCTTTTTCCTTTGTTAGTCTCGCTAAAGGTTTGTCAATTTTATTGATCTTTTCAAAAAACCAGCTCTTGATCTTGTTTATCTTTTCAAGTGCTTTTCTAATTTCTATTTCATTTAGTTCTGCTCTTATCTTTGTTATTTCCTTCCTTCTTCCTGTTGGATTACTTTGTTGTTTTTTTTCTAATTCTTCCAAAAGTGCAGTTAGTTCTTCAATTTTTGCTCTTTCTTCTTTTTTCATGTATGAATTCATGGCTATAAATTTCCCTCTCAGAAATGCTTTTGCTGCATCCCATAAATTTTGGTATGTTGTGTTATCATTATCATTTGTTTCAAGGTAGTCATTGATTTATTTTGAGATTTCCTCTCTGATCCACTGTTTTTCTAAGAGTGTGCTGTGTAATTTAATTTGTGCTGTTAAATCTTGGTGTGAAATCTGGGCCTCTGGCCCTTTCAGATTTCCAGTTTCACTCTACTGTGGTCAGAGATGTTATTTTGTATGATTTCAATCTTTCTGAATTCATTAAGCATTTCTTTGTTGCCTAGCATATGGTCTATCTTGGAGAATGATCCATGTGCGCTTGAGAAAAATGTATATCCTGCTGTGTTTGGGTGTAATGATCTGTATATGTCTATTAGATCCAGCTCCTCTAATACACTGTTCAAGTATTTTGTTTCTTTAATGATTCTCTTTTGAGATGTTCTGTCCATAGTTGATAGTGGTGTATTAAAATCCCCGACTATAATTTTTAGATGCATCTATTCTTCCACTTATTTTTACCAGCATTTGCCCCATGTATTTAGAGGCACCCTTGTTAATGGGCATAAATGTTTATGATTGTTCATTCTTCTTGACAGATTGTCCCTTTCACTAATATGTAGTATCCTTCTTTGTCTCTCACAATTGTTTTGCATTTAAAGTCTATTTTGTCTGATATTAATATAGCTAATCCTGCCTTTTTTGGTTATTGTTTGCCTGTAAGATTGTTTTCCAACCATTCACTTTCAGCCTCCATGAGTCTCTTGGTCTAAGATGTGTCTCTTGTAGATAGCACATAGATGGGTCATATTTCCTTATCCAATGTCCCAGTCTGAATCTTTTGATAGGTGAGTTTAATCCATTGACATTTAGTGTTATTACTTTCAAGGAATTATTTATGTTAGCAATATTTTGATTGGACTTGTGTTTGTCATATTTTGTGTGTTTTTTTCCCTTCTCTTTTTGTCTTTTTTGTTGCTCTTACACTCTCCTCCAGTTATGCCTGTCCTGTTTTTTCCTTTCTTACTGCAGAACTCCCTTTAGAATTTCTTGAAGGGGAGGTTTCTTGTTGGCATACTCTTTCAGTTTCTTTTTATCTGTGAATATTTTGAACTTTCCATCATTTTTGAATGCTACTTTAGCTGGATAGAGTATTCTTGGTTGGAAATTTTTTTCTTTAGTACCTTGACTATATCATACCACTGCCTTCTTGCCTCCATGGTTTCAGATGAGAAATCAGCACTTCATCTTATGGAGCTTCCCTTGTATGTGATGGTTTTCTTTTCTCTTGCTGCTTTTAGAATGTTCTCTTTGTCTTGAGCATTGGATAATTTGACAAGTATATGTCTTGGGGTGGGCCTGTTGGGGTTTATGACCATTGGGGTGAACTGTGTTTCTTGGATATGTACATCTGTCTCTTTCAGTAGATTTGGGAAGTTTTCAGCCATTATTTCCTGCAACACTCCTTCTGACCCCTTTCCCTTCTCTTCTCCTTCTGGGATGCGTAAAATATATATGTTTGAGCATTTTGCATTGTCATTCAGTTCCCTAAGTCCTAGCTGGATTTTTTCTATCTTTTTATCGATCAATTCTACTATCTGTTTGATTTCTGATGTACTGTCTTCCACATCACTAATTCTCTGCTCTGCCTCTTCTAGTCTGCTGATATTTGCTGCAAGTGTATTTTTGATTTCTTGAACTGTGGTATTCATTCCCATCATATCTGTTATCTTTTTGCAAATGTCTGCAATTTCCCCTCCAAGTGTTGTCTTCGTGTTGTTAACCTCTTCCTTTACTTCATTTAATTTGTCAGTGATATATGTTCTGAGATTTTTAATTACATGTGCAAAGTTCTGCTCCCCTTCCTAGTTTTCAGTTTGTTGATTGGATTCAGCCATGTTTTCCTGAATACTGGTTTGGTTTGTAGATTTTTTTTTGTTGTCTGTTCATCATTTTATCTTGATGGGTTTAATCAGTTCCTTCGCTTCTTTGTCTAGTCTTGGGGATTAATTAGCTATTGTGTGTTCATAAGTGTTATATCTTCTCTTTGTCACTTTGTTCTTCTTATTCTAATTTCTTATTGCTGGTTGAGTTCACTTTAAAGGAAAGTATTAGGGCCAGGGAAAGGCAATTGTGTAAGCAAGGAAAAAGTGTAAAGTAGTATTGGTGATAAATGTTAACAGAGCAAAAATATGAGATCTGGGAGGATGGATATTAGATTCATGTACGTTGTGTAGAGTTATAGCAGTAGGTATAGTACCTATAATGAGGTAGTCGCTGAATATGGGAGGATATGGTATGAATTAAAAAGCTAGTGTTTTCATGAGAGACGGAAAGAGAAAAGAAAGGCAATAGTTTCAAGAGTGGATAAAAGACAGAAAACAAAACAAAGGTATTAGAAATTAAGAGTTAGAGACTTTGGGAATCAAAGAAAGGGTGGTGGAATATAGGAGAGACAGTAGATGATGGAGAATATAAAGATGTAGGGGAAAGGGGATAGTGTAGGTAGCCAAAATCAATTCACACAGAAATGAGGCAATGGAGGATGAGTATACCCAGCAAATGTGAGGTGTTCCATGCAGCACCTATTGTATAATTAAGATAAAATAAAATAAGAAGAAAATGAGGGATGAGAGAGAGAAAAAAAAAGAGAAGAAAGAAAGAAAGAAAAAGGGAGTGGGTAAAGGGAGGAGAACAAGTAGGGAAGAGAAAAAATGATCTAGAGCAACCACAACAGCAACAACAACAAAAAATAAACCCTAAATAACTGATAAACAAAAAAGACTTTTGGGGATACGCTGGGAGAAAAGACTAGGAGATAATGCAATGTTAGCAATCAGGACATTAAAAAATAAAATAAAAATAAAAACAAAACAAAAAAACAGAAATATTGAGGGCTAGGACATTTAAGGACTTCAGATGGACCTCAGGGCATGATGGATTCAGGGATGGAAAGTCTGTGATATTGAAGACTCAAGAGGTGTGAGTCTCTGGAGTGTAGGCCACCAGGGTTTAGGGGACTCAGACCTGGCAACCTCAAATCTGTTTAACAGGGAGCCTGGGAGCACTGCAGTGTAACAAAGCCTTCAGGGATCCCCACAGCTGGGTGCCAGCCCTATGGGAGAGTTCACATTTGAAAACTCTGACCTGTGTGTCTGAACCCCGCAATTCACTCACTCACTCGGGTCTCTTCTGTGGCTGTATCACCAATTCGACTTCAGGACACCTCCCACCCTGTAAGCCCCCAGAATGGCCACCTGGGGGCACCTCTACACTGCAGCCAATTTAATGACACAGATCAGTAGCCAGGCCCAGGGGTGGGGCTCCAGCCATAAACACCGACAACAGAGTCCAAAACCGAAATTCCCACACTTTGCAAAGTATTCCCCTAATCGGCTTCCAGATGTCTCCCACCCTGCAGGCCCTGAAACAGTCTCCTGGTGATGTCTCTTTATTGTGAACAATTTAAGGCTGCTGCAGATCGGCAGCCGGCCTTGGGGGGCAGGGCTCTAGGTACAAGCGCTGTTATTTGTGTCCACAATCAAAAATTCCCTGCCTCGCAATAAAACTCCGTTTGTCTCCCCAAATCAGTCTGTGAAGGCCTCCTGCCCTGTTAGCCCCCCAATAGCCTGCTCAGGGCTTATGAATTCCCCAGTACTGCAGAGCCTCCAGAAATTGCCACCGCAGCACCGGTGCTGCAGCTCCACCCACCCCAAGAGGGACTGTTCCCCGCGCAGCTACCACCTCCGTGTAATAAAGTCTCAATTTTATCTTATACATGAATTTTCTCTGTTACCTTCCCACCAGATTGATGTCCAGACACTACTGCCCTGCAAAATCCCAAAACAGCCTGGTCCCAAAGATTTTCCAACACTGCCCAGCTGCTTCTTTGCAGGAGAGAATATCAGGTGCACTCACTCAGCCACCATCTTTCCCCCCCCCTTTTGTATATTTAATGCAACATTTTTTTGTGATCTATACATCTTTTAAAAAAGGCAATTAAATAGAAAAATTTTAACAGTAAGAAAAAAAGATACTGGATTTAAATCTAGTGAAACATGAAAAGTTTATTAATATGATTTCAGCTTCCTAATTTGATCTATTATTTAAGAAATCAGCATTTATTGATTTTGGTGTTGGATATATTTATTAGAGAAGAATAGATGTGATTTTCTTTAAAAAAAAAAAGAATAGTAGAGAGTATCAATGAAACCAAAATTTGAATATTTGTAAAGATCAATAAAATCAGCAACACTTTAGTGATACTAACCAAGAACAAAAAAAGAGATTATGCAGGAATTAAAATATAAACAATGCCTGCACCAACATCACCCTCATCCAATGTCAAACTGCCCCATTCCACCTTATCACGGATTTTGCTCATAATGAGAATCAGATCACCACACACTACTTCCACTCTGATTCTTTATAACATATCTTCCAGACTCAAGCTCTGTGGGTCTTCACTATTCTAGTAATGGGACAACTTGTAACACTGATATATAGACAGTGATCTCCAGAGATTCTGTGGGGAGGGTGAAGGAAGAATATGTGTAATATGGGGGAAATTGGAGACACTGGAATTTTCTTCATGGTGCTCCAATGATAGGTACCAGTCATTACACATTTTGTCCCAACCTATAAAATTGTGCAATGCAAAGTATAAACCATAATGTAAAATATAGTCCATGGTTAGTAGCAATGCTTCAATATGTGTTCATCAATTTTAACAAATGTGTCCCACTAATGACAGATGCTGTTATTAAGAGAAAGTGTGGGGTGGGCTACATAAGAATCCCCTATATTTTCGAAGTAACATATATGCAATCTAAAGCTTATTTTAAAAAAAAGAAATAAGCAATACCACCAACCTTTCAAAAGTAAAAGGATTACATAAGAACACTCTGAACAATCATAAATGAAAAAAAAATTAAGATAATCTAGAATAAATGGAGAAATTCTTACAAACTTAGAAATTACCAAATCTTTGTTAAGGTGATGTAGAATATAGCATAGATAAGCAAGAATTAAAGAGATTGAGTAAATAATCAAAACTTTCCCATCAAAGAAAAGTAAATCCAGTTGCAGGTGGTCTAACTGTTAAATTTCACCAAACATTCAAGGAATAATTAATGCCAACACTTCCTAAACTATTCCATAATTGAAGTGAATAGGACATTTTTAAAAATGCTAACATTTTCCTGTTATCAAAGTCAAATAAATCCAACACAGTAAAAGCAAATTATATGCTGATATCTCTTATGCTTCTGTATGAAAAATTATCAGCAAATACTAGCAAATTGAATCCATCAGCATATTAAAATGATTCTGAACTATGCCCATGTGAGTTTTGTTGAAAGAATGTAAGAGTAAATGCAAGTTATGGAACAGAAGTAATACAATGAGTGTAAATCACTAAATTAATAGAACACATTGGGAAAATCATTTGATTATCTTATTTAGTGCAGTTGTGCATTTGACAAAATTCAATACAGTTCATGGTAAGCACATTCCAAAAACTCTGGGTAAAAGCAAACCACTTAAACATCGCAAAGGGTATTTTTATTTGAAATTTAATTTACATACCAAACAATCCACCCATTTAGATGATTCCATTGAATGCTTTTTAGCTTACTCACAAGGTTGTGCAACTATCACCACTACCTAATTAAGAATATTTTCATCATTCTAAAAAGAATCTCTGAAAGCATAGCAGGCATTTCCCAACTACAGCACCCTGCAGCTCATTGCAATCTCTAATTTAATTTCTGTCTCTGTGGATTTGTCTATCTTGGATATTGTGCCTGGCTTCTTTCACAAAGAAAATATATTCAAAATTTCCATGTATCAATATTTCATATTTTATGGCTGAATAATATTTCATTGTGTATTTATACCATATTTGTTTATCTATTCATCAGTTGATGGATATCTAAACTGTTTCCCCTTATTGGCTCTTACAGTTCATGCTTCTATTAACAGTCATATACAATAGCTTGTGTGAACCTATATTTCTTCCTTTGGGAAGTGGGATGCTGGGTCATATAGTAACTATGTTTAGCTATTTGGGGAATTGCCAAACCATTTCTAAAGAAGATGCACCATTTTACATCACCAGCAGACTATGAGAGTTTCAATTTATCTGTATTTCCAACACTTATCTGTCATTTTGATTTTAGCCATCATAGTAGATACTAATTCTATGCAAAGATAATACAAAATTCACTTAGAGAACAATGATATGTACTTACCCCCACATATCCAGGTCCAACAGTTTTAACATTTTGTCACATTTACATACTATTTTATCTCTCTATATCTAAAATCCAACTCTTTCTTTCTTCTCTCTCTCTGTTTCTCTCTCTCTTTCCTCTTTCTTCTGCTCCCTATTATGTAACTTTCATAATATTGGAGTATAAGCTGTATATAACATGCACCTTAAACACAAAGCACTTCCGTGTTGGCTAGTATATTGTTGAGGCTTTTTGCAAATATATAGATAAAGGATATTGATCTGTAATTTTTATCATTGTCTCTTTATCTGAGTTTGGTATTAGATTGGCCCTCACCTCCTAGTATGAGCTAGGAAGTCTTCCCTTCAATTTTTTAAAGGAATTTCAGAATTATTAGTATTAATTCTTTGAGTGTTTGGTAATATTAATAGGTGAATCCACCTGCTCCTGGATATTTATTTTGGGGAAAGAGTTTGATTACTTTTTCAATTTCTTTAACATTTTTTTTCTGGTAAGATTTTTAAATTCTTGAGTCTGTATAGGTAATTGTTGATTGTCTAATTTGTTAGCATATAATTGTTCATTATATCCAATTCTAATTATTTTTTTCTTCAAGATAAGAAAAAAGATCCCCTCTTTCATTTATGCTTTTTTTTTTTTTAATTTGCTTCTCCTTTTTTTGTCAGGTTAGCTTAAAATTGCTCAATTGTTTTGATCTTTTCAAACTTATTTCCATTGAAGCTCTCTATTGTTTTTCTATTCATTAATCCATTTGTCTCAAATCTAGTCATTATTATTTCCTTCCATCTGGTCACTTTGTGTTTGGATTGTTCTAGGTCCTTCAGATGTTTGCTTACTGAATTGAGATCTTTCTTCTTTTATGCACTAGGAATTCTAAATTACATTTCATCACTGGCTTTGTTAAATCCCATAAGTTTTGTCGGTTTTATTCTTGTTTATACTTGCTTAAAGATATTTCCTAATTTCTCTATTGATTTTTTCTTTAGAAAATAGGCAGATTAAGAGGGTAAAAAAATGAAAAAAAAACAATAAAATTGATTTGTTAAAATGAAAAAACAATAAGGGTAATGTTTAATTTCCATATATTTATGACTTTTTCAGTTATTGACATTGATTTCTAGTTCAATATCCATGTGGTTTTGGAAAAAAAAATGCATGAGTTTTTAAGTTTATCAAATTTCATGGGTTTTTGATTCTTATGAACTTGAGAAGATTGTATACTCTGCTCTTTCTGGATGGCAGTTCCTCTTTCTGTTGCTAATTTTATCTACATCTCTGTCCATAACCATATTTATATCTACATATATATTTATATTTATACTAGGTATAGTGGATAGTGGATAAGTAGCATTGTTTAAGACCTCCATTTCCATCCCATGTTTTCAACATGTTCTAATCATTATTGAAAATGGTGCTTTGAAGTCTTTTACTATTAATGTAGCATCATCTATTTCTTCTTTCACATCTGTAAATATTTGCTTCCTATACTTTGGTCCTCCATTATAAGGTGCATATGCTTTTAATTGTCATATATTTTTTAATCACTCGCACTTATTTCAAAATAGAGTGCCCTTCTCTGTCCTTTTTGACAGATTTTTATTAAAATCCATTTTTTTCTGATAATAATATAATCCCTCTTACATTCATTTAGTTTCTATAGTCATGAAACAAATTTTCCATGCTTTTACTTTCAATCTACTTATCAATAAAGTGACTTTTTGAAAAATTAATAGCTAAAATCATACACAGCTTTGAAAGTCTAAAAACCTTCTGTCTAATCTAATTAATTAGAGAAGAATACCTGTTTTCACCATGACTATTTTCAACATTGTATGAGAAATTGTTACCAAAGCAATCAGGAAAGTAAAAAGAGATAAAATATGTTAAAACTGGAAAGGGAAAAACCAAACTATCTATAATCCAAAATTATTCCAAAGATTTAATAAGAAGGGTAAGAGAACTAATAAATACCTCTACAAATTTGTATGTTACAATATTCACATGCAAATATCACTTAAATTTATATTCACCAGTGAGAGCAATTTGAAAAGAAAATCAAGAAAACAATTACATTCACAATACCATATAAAAATCAATATATCCAGGAATAAATATATCAAAGATGAGAGACTCCTGCATTAAAAATTGACAAAACATTGATGATAAATTAAGATGGAAATGAGTAGAATAGCATCAGATGTTTATGTATAGGGAAGTGTAATACTGCTAAGATAACGGTATTACTCAAAGTGTGCTACAGACTCAAAACTAAATAGCTATAAATATTTTACCACCTCTTTTCACACATGTGGTAAACAATCTTCAAAGTCATAAGAACGTACAGGGAGCCCTGAATATCAAAAGAATCTACACAATAAATTAAGTTAGAGGATTCAAAATTTTCTATTTCAAAATCTGATACAAAACTACAGTAATAGAAAGCAGTTGGCACTTGCATATTGACAGAAGCAGACACCATTGAGCAGACACCATTGAAATAGTCTTGAGAGTCCAAAAATAAATCCATATATCTGTGGCCAATTATTTAACAAGTAATGGAGAAAAATATCTTAACAAATGACATGAGGAAAACTGTGTATCTTCATATAAAAGAAAATAGAATCATATAACATAGCATTACACAATTGTCTCATAATAGATCAATTAACTAAACATAAGAATTACATCTTTGAAACACTTAGAAGGAAACATAGAGGAAATTTTCTTGACTGTAGATTTAGCAATGGATTCTTAGATATGCCCACAAAAGGATGTGCAGTAAAGGAAAAATAGATAAATTGGGCTTAATCCAAGTAATACCTTTTGTGTATCAAATAATAGAAAAGGCAATCCAAAGAATGTACAAGTATAGTTATAGATCATGAAAATGCTAAGGCTTTCTTATCGAGAATTTTAAAATAACTCCTCACATTCAATAACACCAAGATTAACGATATGCTTTTCAAAATGAGAAAAGGTATAAAATAAATATTTCCCTATGGAAAATGTTTAATTAGCCAAAAAGCAAATGAAAATATATTGAATATCAATTGCCTTTAGGAAGAGCAAGCATAAAAGACAAGGACATACTTCACTTTTTAATTGCAGCACTCTAAATGTAATTAATTTCACTGTATTTTACAATTAAAATGGCTGGTATCAAAATTGTGTTATAAATGTGTTATAATAGCATATTTTATATTTTGTTTCCTAATGCTTGAAGTTTTAAAGAGTGTACAGTAATTTAGAAACATATCATATCTTAGGGTAAGTGACTGATTTAGATTAAGATATTGTAGGACATCAGATTTCAGGTGAGTCTACTCACCAACATGAAAGGACTTATATTTCAGGTATTTAGGAAAAAAATACAAATGAATGATTGTTATCAGGAATTGATAAAATTGATTGCATGTTCAATAACTTAAGAATTTAAACTGTTGGGGACTTTTGCATAGCTCTTCTGATCTCCCAGGGGTATACTCAGTGAGAATGTCATATCACATGGTAAATAAATATGCTTTGAATATAAGTGCTGTAGAATGATCTACACTAACTTCCTGTCCCTGTGGAATCAGTTAATACATATACTCAGTGTGATAATTCAAGAACATAAGGATTCTATATATTAGTTTTATTTATATGTGATTATAGAGCATATTATGAGATTTTTAAAAACCACCCTACATATAATATCATAGATGCAAATATCTCTATTTTATTATGATAATGAATCTCCTGGCACCCTGTAACAGTACACATTCTGATTTATCATTTCTAGGTGTCTTCCAAGATTCTGAATTTTCAAAGGCACCCAGTTTATGCAGATTTTACTGCCCTGTGGATCCTAGTTTAATATCAAGCCAACACAGTACTCTTACTGTTTCTAAAGACATCTGAGAATTTCCTTATTAAATGAATGGGATTCCCATATATACATATTATCCAAAGTTAAAGTAAACCTCTAAAAGAAGAAATATAATTTATACTCTGAAAAACAGATAAAGCTCTAGCATTAACATGAGCTTTTAACAGTCTAAGGAAGAAATCTTAGATTTATAGGTATAGTAAGAGCAAAGGCTAAAATGTGTTCAACATGTCATTCTTTTCACCATCATAAAGTGATGAGGAGGTAGGAGATGAGAAGCATAGCCAAGGACTCCATTCCTGGGTATTCTCACAAAATTGTTATGCAAGGAAAGATATCCATAGGAACACCTTAGTTATATTAAGATAATTATTTGATTTATTTTATATTATTTTTAATGTTCTTTAGTCACAAATACTTCAGAAACAAATCTCCATGAAACAATAACACAAAGAAAGAGTACAGCAGCGTAGTCCATTAGAAGTACAGTCTTTCAGATCTCGGGCACTTCCTATAGAATTACAATTGCTCAGTGACAGTTCATCTGGCCTGATTTTATGAGGTCATAATTAGCAATATTGTTTTTGCCTTTCCAATTATTTTTGTGTTTTGGGAATGGCTCCATTATTTTCTGATCACCAAGTATGAGTTAATAGTTAAAACAGACAAATGAAAACTAAATGAAGCAAAAACAAAACAAAATAAGAACATGAAAACACATTCTTTCCCCTTTTGTAGGAGCTTTGGAGAATGCAAGGTCAATTTCTAGCTTCCCACACTTTCATTTTATTACATAATATAATAAAGCCAAAGGTATCTGACCATTAATCTACAGTTTTCACTCAACTGAGAGTTCAGCAGGTTCAATATGTTTTACTTTCTCTCAACATAAAGTGCTTGAAATAAAAGTAAAGGCACATATTTAATTACTGAAACAAACAAGACATACTTTATTTCCTTTTAAGCAAATGATCCAGTGCAATGTCATATGTACTAAAATCTCTTTGAGGGAAACAGGGAGGTATGATATACCTCTAGAATCCTTCCAATAATGGCTTTCCTTTTCATATCATCACTGAAGCTCACAAATGCAAAAACTCTACTCGTCCTCATATCCATATAATAAATTTTGGATACCCAAAGGATCAATTTTTCAGGGCATTTGCCCTACTTTATTTTGAGCTTCACACATTATTACATTAAAAACATTGATTCAACCTTATTTCTGAACAACCACTGCAAAGAAAAATTAAATTATCATTACATATGAAATCTGTCCATATACATATTACATGAATAAGCAACCCCACTCTTCTGTATATAACACATGAAAATGAAAAAATGATTTTAGTACATATGACATTCCACTAGTTTATCTGCTTAAAAGGAAATAAGGTATATGTTGTTTTGTCTCAATAATTAAATACACATACAAAAACACATGTACATGAATATTCATACAAATGCATTCTAAAATCTTCAAAGTGGACACTAACTTATTCTAAGTGTTAAATGTATAAATAAATTCATGTATATATTTATATGCATATATTATACTGGAATAGTCAGCAATATATTTTAGCATATTATCATGATATATTATCAATATATTATAATTATACATTAAAGCTCTCTAGTATAATGAAAAATTTTATCAAGAATAGTAAAGAAAGTTCTACAGTGGATGTCAATAAGGAAGCAGAAATTACACATTCACACAAAACCATGGATGAATCTCATATATGATATATGTCACATTAGCCAGAGAAAAATATGGATAAATTGGATGAGATTTTGGCCATCCTTCATGAAATAGTGATTAGAATGAGGCATGAAAGCTGCAACACTTATCACATTTGTTTTTTTTATAGAGTCACCACATATTTTCTGCACATGGATTCCTTAATGTTAACACAATGTATTAGTGTGATGCCTTTTATATAATTGATGAAACATTACTATTGCTATGCTATTAAATACAATCTATAGTTTATATTATGGTTCACTGTGCTGTAGATTTCTATGATTTTTCAAAATCTTTTATTCTAGTAATAATTATGCAACCTAAAATATTCTTTCAAACTGCATTCAGGTATACAATACAGTGGTGCTAATTATATTCACATTGCTGTATGCCCATCATCATGATCAATATTCAAATCTTTATCATCACCCCAAACAGAAACTCTGTACCAATTAAGCATTAGCACATCCTTCCTTGCCCTGATATTGGACCTTAGTAAATTCAATTTTATGATTTTATGAACTTGCATATTATAATTATTTCTTATAAATGAGATCATAAAATATTTATTCCTTTTGCATCTGAATTATTTCACAGTCATGATTACTTCAAGCTTCATGAAAGCATTATAGCAGAAAATTTTGGGTTTTTAAAATGGAGATATATTAGTTAAAACCTTACAGATCTGAGACCTAGAACATGTCCAAATCAAGGCATCATCAGTCATATTTTCTTCCTGAAGACCAGGTGCTGGCTATCCTGTACTACTTGTCATAGAGCAAAGCAAACGAGAGTGACTGCTCTTCTTTCAGGCTCCCAAACTGCTTCTAGTAGCTCCAGAATCTGTGTGCTATATTTAATGCTCTTTCCTCCTGAGTTAATGAGTCCCTTTTGTTTGTATAAAGCTCCATGCACATGCAGGGTAAGGAAGGTATATTTGGAGTCTGTGTAGATGTTAACTTTGGCTCCAGCTGCAAGGTTCAAGGCTCGGGTGAGGGCAATGAGTTCAACTTTCTGTGCTGATGTGCTTTCTGGGAGGTGCTGCGCCTCTACTGTGGTCTCAGATGTTACTACAGCATATCCCGCTCACTGATTGCTGCCCTGCATAAAGCTGCTCCCATCTGTGAAGAACTCCATGTCAGGATTTGCCAGTGGCTGGTCTTGGAGGTCTGGCCAGCTGGAATACACTTCTTGCAATGTTTCCAGGCAGTTATGGGCTGGAACCCCTGGCTCCATGGGTAGCAGGGTGACTGGATTTAGGCTTTTTACAAGTTCCAGCTGGATGGATGGATTTTCACACAATAAGGTTTGATATTTAACCAGGTGGCTATTAATAAGCCAATGTGCTACTTTGGCTTCTAAGATTGTGATAACTGCATGCAGAACCCAGACAATTATAGGCTGCCCAAGAGTTAATTTTATAGCTTCTACTGTAAGCATGGCTGTGCTCCTATGGCTTGCAAACATGAGGGCAATCCCTGGGCTACAGTGTCCAGGTGTTTGGATAGATATGCCACAGATTTTTGCCAGGAACCGAGATATTGAGTGAGTACCCCTACTGCGATGTTTTGGAGGTTGTGAACATAGAGGTAGAATGGCTTACTGAGGTCTGGAAGTCCCAGGCTCAGTGCTTCCATTAGAGCTTGTTTGAGAGCAGTGAAAGCATTTTTCTGTGGGCTTTCCCAGAGCAGGGGATCATGATTTCCCCCCTTCGTGGTTTCATATAAAGGGCACATGAGGACCCCAAAATTGGGGGGCCAATTGCGGCAGAATCCAGCTGCCCCAAGGAATTCTTGCAGCTTCGGTGAGTATTGGACTCAGGGAGACTACAGATCACTTTATTTCTTTCAAGTCCCAATTCACAGTGTCCCTGTGTTATTTTATAACCTAGATATTTGACCTGAGTTGGGCAGATTTGGGCTTTTTCTTAGATACCCGATAGCCTTTTTGCTGTAGATGATTTAAAAGAGCATGGGTTCTGCCAGCACACACTTGGTAGGTGAGTCTTCCAAGAATAAGGTCATCTACATATGGAGGAGAAAACAGTTATGGCTTCCTGCTTTAAAGGACTTGAGATCACTGGCCAGGGCTTGTCTAAAAACAGTGGGTGCATTTTTAAATCCCTGAGGCATTTGCGTCCATGTTAGCTGCTGCTTTTCACCTGAATTCAGGTCTTCCCAAATAAAGGTGAAAGTTGGCTGGCTCCGGGGTGCTACTTGAATGCAGAAGAAGGCATCCATAAGATCTAAGCATGAAAAGTAGATTGCTGATGAGGGAATTAAGCTGAGAAAAGGATATGGTTTAGAAACCACAGAATGAAGGGTTATTACTGCTGAATTAACTGCTCCTAAATCCTGGACTGGGCAGTAATACCCATCAGCCTTTTTAACTGGGAAGAGTAGGGTGTTTCACAGAGACTGGCACAGCTTCAATATGCCCTCATTCAGTAATCTCTGAATATGTAGCTGGATTTTTTCTTGCACTTTGCATGGAACTGGATATTGCCTTATGCTTACTAGACTGTCTGTAGGCTTTATTTCAATAATAATTGGAGGAATGTTGTGTGCCATTACCATTGGGTTACCCTCTGCCTATACTTCAGGCACATCTTCAAAGGGGAGCTTCATGGCCATTGATTGGCCAGTCTCACTGAGACAAAACAGTCTCCATTCCTCCTGCAGAGGAAGGGTTAGCGCTATTTTTGGTGGATCCCATGGCCCCATTGTCACTGTGGATTGCCCCGTGGCATCAAAGGTAATTTGAGCCTACAGTTTAGACAGCAGGTCTTGAACCAAGAGGGGGTATGGGCACTCTGGAAGATAAAGGAATTCGTGTGTGACCTCCTTTCCCCCGATGTTGCAGGTCCTGGCTTGAAGGAAGGGCTGTTGGGTACTTTTGCCTGGTGCCCCTATGATAGTGGCTTGTTTTTTTGATAGAGGCCCAACTGGCTTGGTCATTACAGAATGTTGAGCCCCAGTGTCAACAACATATGTATGGTGCAGCCCCCAATTTGGACTCAGACCATAGGCTCTGTGGGACCGAGAGAATAGGAGCCTGGTCTGTCCTAATAATTTCTATCAGAGTCCTCCATTCCTGCCAGCCCAATGATCTGATTTGCAGGGTTTTTTTCTTGAACATTTATGGACCCAGGGTTTGGGTTGTGATGCCTCACTAGCCTTTCTGGCTAATGTTTTGACTGCAGAGGCAGGGTCAAGTGGCCAGCTGGGACACTCTTGCTTCCAATGCCCATCCTCTTTGCAGTATGCACACTGATTTCACCCTAGATGTGGGCCTTTCCCTCTCCTTGGGGCTGGGGCTTGCCATGATACTCTCCTTGACATAGGAATGGATTTTTCCATGATTGCCACTGCCAGAAGCTCTGCCTTTTTTCTCATCTTTTGATTTTCTTCCCTTCTTGTTTCTATATCACAGTTGACATAGACCTTAGTAGCTACTTCCATGAGCTGAGAGGTATTCATTCCAGCAAATCCATCCAACTTCTGCAGCTTTCTTTGGATGTCAGTCTGTGATTGGGCAAGGAATGCTGCATTGACCATTGTTTGGCTCTCAGGAGCATCTGGGTTAAAAAGCGTGTATACACGAAATGCTTCACACAGTCTCTCATAAAATTGAGCAGAACTCTCATCCAGAGCCTGTAGAATTTGACTGGTCTTTGCCATATTCACTGCCTTGTGGCTCCCCACCCTGAATCCTTCAACTAAGGCCCTATGGAACATTTCTAGTCAGGTGAGACCGGCAGCACTATTTGGATCCCACAGGGGGTCCTCCTCTGGGAACTGCAAGCGGGTGTATTGGTTCCTGTCCAAAGTTCCCTCAGGTGGGTGCTCTCTAAGCCAGGTTAGAGCTCCTTGTGTGACACCCATTCTCTCTTCAAAGTTCAATTATAAGTTGTTTACAATCAGCCCAGGTGGGTTTGTGGGTCTGTATGATGGACTGGAAAAGGTTTGTCATGGCCTGAGGCTTCTCTGAGAATGGTGGGGTGTGGCTTTTCCAGTTAAAGAGGTCCATTGTGGTAAAGGGCTGATAGATGAATGTCCAGTTCCCCCCCTGCACCTGGCCATCTGCATCATAAAAAATTGGGGTCTGGCTTCACAGAGAGGTAGCTGAAAGGCAGCCTTTCTCTCTGCTCCCTCTGCCCCCAGGGCTCTCCATGGTTTGAGTTGCCCCCTCTCAGCATCTCCCTCCTGACTGACAGGGCAGTGATGCAGGGGTGTTGCCAGGGGCAACTGGCTGTAAAAGCAACTGGTCTGCATTTTCTGTTGCAGAAGTTGCCAAAGACCACTGCAGAGATGGTAAAAGCTGCTGCGGGGATGGCATAAGTCTCTCTGGTGCAGATGTCAATAAAGGTGACTGTGGGGATGGTATAGGTGCCCTCTCTGATTGATGGCTATAAAAGCAGCAATGGGGATGGTGTGGGTGTCACACTTCCCCGCATGGATGATGACAATGGGGCACTGCTTAGGGAGACTAGCTCATTTTCATTCCTTAGTACTGCCGGGGAAGAAGTCATCGCATAAGGCAGTGGAAATTCATGTTCTTATGGCTCTTCTAAAATGGGCAGATTGGCATTGGATTGGGGCACACTTTCTCTGGGCCCTTTACACAGTGATTGTTTGGTCTGGTCCCTGGGAAGGCACTCCTTGGTTTCTGTATTAAGCAAATTCTAGCTTCCTTAGTCACACACTTCCCTAACCAAGGTGAGTTTTGGCTCACAACATTTTCCCAAGCATCGATGTAGGGGAATTGGTCTGGATGCCCTGGATTTCCAGTTACTGCATCATGGACTTTACGGATGATCTGGGGATCTAAAGTGCCTTCCTGGGGCCAGCCCACACCAAAAGTTGACTATTCTAATTCACAAAGCATCCTAAGCTTTCCTGGCTGAAACCTTATGCCGTACACATCTTCACAGAATGCATGGGGGAAGTTTTTCAGCATACAGCCTAATGGGGTTCTACTGTATGTTTTTCTCATTTCCACCCTGTGCCAATGGTGCACAACAGTCACTCAAGCCTTACGCTTTGTCCGTCTCTGGCCACATCCCTCATGGGAGCTTTCAATGTCTCTTAACCTTAGTGGATTGGTATAAGGCCCCAATTCAGAAGAGGGTCCCTTTGCAGGCTGCCCTTGATCATATGAGGTTGCCATGGAACCGTGGATCAGGACTCCGCACTTGCCCCACAGAAGTTATTTTCTGTGTCTCACTCAGTTGTCACAAGCACATGCACACAACCGCCCCCCTTTCCTTTCCTGGTACCTGGAGAGGAGACAGCTTCCTCCTCTATTCTCAGGAGTACTAGGTCCTCCCCTTTTAGAGAGTTGATCAGACTCCCTCCTAATTTTAGAATTAGGCTTTTCCTGCACTATGCCCCTGGAGGTCTTACCAGTCCAAAGTGCAGAGCTCCTTGCTTCCTTCTCAGGGTCTCTCAAACACTCCAGTGCCTCCTGTTCATCTGGGAGGGCTCCAGCAAAGGCTGCAACCTCTTTCATGACTCAAATGGGGTGACCAGTGGTGCCCAGGGCTGGGTTTCACCTGGGCCCTCCTGGCCTCCTTGGAGATGTCTGGGAGGGGCAAATGACTGTTGCCACCTCTGACCTTCTCAGTGCAATCCTGCATGAGCCACCAGAAATGTTTTAGAGAAGTTGGGTGTATGTGGTATCGAAGGCCAGGACACGAGAACTCTGAGAAGGAAGTTGATTTATTTCAACCAGCTGGACTAAGCAGACTCCTGTCCTAGTAAAAATGGAGCCCCAAATAGAATTTTGGGTTCCCTTTTATACAGAAAATATATAAGGGTTGGGAGTAAAATGGTGCCCATTTGAAAGTAAATGACTTTCCTTGTTAGTTTAGTGTTTGTCTGAGTACTAGATAGGTTTTCAATTAAAGTAACACCCACATTTCAGGTGAGCCTGAATCAGCATATCCTCCACATTTCAGGTGAGCTTGAATTAAAGTCCCCCCCCCAACATTCCATCTGGATGCAACCTTGAATACACATTCAGTCCTACATCCTTTCTGAACATTCAAAGACTGTAGGGCCTATATTTCTTATTTGGATTTCTAGAGACTAGGTACACTTGGAAACAATTCTGAATTTATGCACAGGCTATATTATAGTATAATCACAATGTGTATGTCAATATTGATGTACAGAAGATATGAGCACCATAAACACAAAATGTATACACACATATACATGTGAATGAAAAGTTTGAATCTTTTGGTCTCCAAATTTAATATGTACCCCTCTAGATCTGCTGGGAAGAGGGAAATCTTTGAACTGTCCTCAGTGAAGATGTCATTCTGAGACTTTGCATCTAAGTACTTCTGTAAAGTAACCTAACACAACTTTTCTTCTGTATTAACTTGTTTTCCATATCAGGGAACATTGTCATCATCTTGGCAATTGACTGTGTGGTTCTATTAATAACTTTTATTCCACCATGAATGTCTACATTAGCAATTTGGACTTTGTGTGTTATACTTCCACTACAGTCACTAATGTAGTAGGGAACCTCATGAATGGTATGCAAATCTATTCATTTTCAGGCTGCCTCAACCAGCTTTTCTACATCATTTCTTTTGTTAAATGGACATTCTCCTTTTCTGTGTGATGGACTATGATAGGTATATTGTGATCTGACACAATTTACACTATACTGGCAAAACGAGCTCTCACCATTGTGTCCAGCTGGTGACTAGGCTCTACATTGTCACCTGTCTACATGTCCTCCTACACATTTATCTAATAATTTCTTCTTTTATCTTATCTTTATGTGTCTTTAATAAAAAGACAAAAAAAATTGCTAAAAATGAACTAAATTTTATTGATACATATTAATAAAGCATAAATCCATCTAAAGACACATAGATAAAACAAAATGTCACATTAAAAAATATAAGAAGTTCCCATACACCCTACTCCTCATCCCCAACTCCTCCCACATCAACAACCTCTTCATTAGTGTGGCACATTCATTGCATTTGTTGAATTCATTTTGGAACACTGCAATACCACATGTATTATAGTTTACATTGTAATTTATACTCTTCCACAGTCCCTTCAGTGAGGTATGGCATGACATAAAATGTTCTTCATCTGTCCCTGTAATATCATTCAGGACAAGTCCATGTCCATAAAATGCCCCCATATCACACCTCTTCTTCCTTCTCTCTCCTCTCAGCAACTCTTGTGGACACTGTCTCCACACCAATGGTACAATTTCTTCCATTCCTAGAGTCACAGTAGTTCTACAGTAGAAGACAAGTACTTCTGGTCTTTTTTACATATTTTATTCCTCCATCCTGTGGACCCTGAGATGGTAATGTCCACTCCACCTCTAAATTGAGAGGTGGCTTAGATCTCACATAGCTGATGACTGTGATTCTCCTACTTGCAACTGTAGACTATCTCTATTCCCTGGTGTGATGGTTGGCCATCCTCACCACCCTGTCAGCTGAAATGGGTAAGTAAAAAAAAAAATGGAGAGTAGGTGTTGCAACTCTGCTGAGGCTCAGGGGCCAACTGAGCCTCTGGACAGGCCAGAGATTCAAGTCCCCTAATCATACACCAACCCATGCACCAACCACAAGCTCTGTAAAAGTGACAGAAGAGGCATGTGTATAGAGGTAACATCTGAATCCAGCACCATCACAATCAGGAGCACAAATTCCAAAGTATGACCCATTGGCAAAACACTGAACTCCAGAGACATCTGCCATGACTGTAGAACCTGGGTGTCTCTGTAGCCCTCAGGAGTACCACGACCTGGGGTTGTATCTACTTTGGCTATCTCTGGGATCCTGCTGAGTCATGCATAAGTGTGACCATTCTGATGAACTCCTTACACATTTTGAATTCTCTTAGTCATATAAACTCATTTGTCTTTACTATTTCCCCCTTTTATTCAAGGTCTTTTTCTAGTTGCATCTCCAACTGGTGATTGGTAGTAATCCCTCAGTGCCAGGGAGACTCATCCCAGGTAGTCATGTCCCATGCTGGAGGGAAGGTAATGCATTTATATGCTGGATTTATCTTAGAGAGTGGCCACATTTGAGCAACGTGCATGCTCTCAGGAGGTAACTCTTAGGACCCCTGCAGCTCCAGGCCTAGTGGAAATTTCAAGTACACTGTCTCATAAGTATATTCATCAGTATCAAGGGCCCATTATCAGACCATCCTTCTTCATTAGTCTTTGATCTTGCACTTGAGGGATTGTTGCTATTCCATTCGGGAATGTAACAGAGCTCCTCTAGTTAGAAACTCAGATTCCCTCAATTGTGTGCAAATCTACCTACTATAACAATACCCAATGAATATCTGAACATATTTATATACCCTGTATACATTCTCTGGAGAACTCCCTCCCAACCATGCATCCCCCACCAGTGACATCTCTCAACAGTGCTCCTCCCTGCCATGATGAACCTCTCTGTGATCCAAAATTTTCAAAAAAGAAGAAGACTAATATTTTGCCAAGTTCAATTAGTAAATAAATGAAATAGTAATGACAGATATAAATATTAGAAATATAATGCATAATAACCTAGAAAAAGTAAAATAAAGCAAAAAATAATTGGGGCATTAAAAAATGAAAAATATCATAAAACATTTTTTGACATTTTGCTTTTCATCACTATAATAGGTGTTGACCTGTATGTATAGTGGCAAGGCAATCTCTTCCATTCCGTTCTCATTGTCTACATCCTTTCTTTTAATTTTTAATTTTGTCTTCCAAAAAGTTTTAGATCACAGTAAAGTCATATATACAATATAAGACTCCCACATACCCAACATCTAACCCTTTTCCCCCTTCCCCAGCATTGATCTTTTTACATGTGGATGTTATATTTGCTACAGCTGATGTGCAGACATTGAAATATAGCAACTAACTATGGTTCCATTATGGTTTACATTATGGTTCATATTTTAGACTGTACATTTTTCTAAAGTTTTGCTTATAGTATGGTTTACATTATGGTTTACATTTTAGACTATACGCTTTTATAATTTTTTTGTGAAACTTAACATTTCATATATCCATCATTGTACAGTCTTGTGGAACACTTCCATTGCCCCCTAGTTATCCCCTTTTCCATCTATGCTATTCCTCTCTCCCCCTCCCCTAAGGGCCCACAGTGACAACCAAGCTTCACTGTTTGAAGGACAAGATTCATAGATACTTGCAACTATGTTGAGGGCTTGACACACTAGTCAATCCTCACCAATTGGGAACCACCCATGCTCTCAAGAGACCTTCTCTCCTGTATTTGAGAACATCAGGTTTCCCAAGGATGGGGTACAACTCCTTTCTGCTCATTGTATGTGTCTCCATCCACTGATATAACACACTATGACAAGATGAGCAGTCACACACTCCCTAGAAGGCTGCCCCAGGTGTGCCCTGTGCCAGATGCCTCCCTTTAAACACCTAAAATAATGAACCTTTCCTTATTATATTTTCTAAAGTGTTTTCTCAACATTATAATTTCAATGCATACCCGACAATCTCCCATTTTCATCTGCTACCTCCCAACCTTCCCCTCAATCCACGGATCATCTGATCCATCCTCCCAAACCTAGATCCTTCAAACGTGCAGAGGATATACGTTTTAAGGTTTTTCTTTCTGCCTGTGTGTGGTTGAATAGGCATATAGGAATTTTAATTCACTTAATCTTTATGGACATTGATGAACATGTAATTACACAGTGGTGTGAGATATGACAAGAAGTGAAATTGAATTTTACTTGCAGGAAATTAGATATTGCTTATACTATATGGTACTCACTTGGCACTAAAAAAAAAGGTATGAAAATGTATCCTCTCTACATTGAAATAATTTTATTCAGATGCACTTTTTGCCGTCACTTTATCAGTAAAACCTTGTTTTATACTTGATATTGGTAATTGTTTTCATTCTCTTTATTCCTGATAAATCTAGGTAGGAATATATGAAGTCGATTTTATATACAAATAAACATATTTGCTTTGGTCACAATTTCTTTGGTTAATCTTTTTTCTTCATTGGTTTATTCTCTTCATATTCTTCCTTTGACTTAATTTCGGGTCACTTTGCTCTTCCTGGCTTCTTGAATTGAAACTGTAGGACATTGTTTTTAGACTTTTCTCTTTTTTTAATATAAGAAAATAAGGAAGTTTTAAACTTACTATTTTAAACTTTCTATATACCCTGTTTTATAATATTACATCAAATTATTACTTTTTATTTTCTTTATCATTGCATTTAAATTACTTTAAAAATACTCCTTGTCATTTATTTTATTTACAAATTATTTAATTGTGTGCACTTTAATTTCTAAAATTTTAGTTGTTGATATTTAATGTAATCCATTTTGGTAGAGAACATACTTCTTATATTTATGGCTTTTAAGTTCATGAATCTTGTTAATGATTCAGTGTTCTCCATTTGGTATATTCTTACAGGAAATGGTAACTAAAACTATTATGATATTCTTCTACAAAACTCCAGAATTTCAAGTGCTGTTACTCATGTAATTTCTGAAAGTTCATTGTTATATAGCATTGCTGCATACATGAATACTTTTATAATACCACAAGTCACAAGAAACCCACAATTATGGGTCAGGCACACTATATAAGAAAGGAGTATTTAACATCACTAGATTTATGAATAGACACATAAAAGAAAACCATTTGCAAAACTGTATACACAAGTGAGAAATGTTTTTCTTTTCTTAGAAATAAGACATTCTTATAAAATACTCAAATTCAATAAATTCAGAATGATCTGTGTGTGAATGCGGTCACCCCTCGGGCTGAAGTGTGGTTTGCTGGCCTGGTGGGGAAGCAGCCGTGGCGGGCCAAGCCGCTGCCCCCATAATAGGGTGGCTGGTCGGACTCACCGCCACCCCTGAAGGGAGCTTGGCATGGGCGCAGAGTGCCCTCGGGTCTCCCCTTCTCGGCAGCCATGCTTCCGTGGCTGCCCCTCCTCCTGGATGGCGCCACATGATGCCTGTGGGGCGGCACCCTTCTTCTTCTTTCTCCCTGCGCAGGCGCAGGGCAGAAAAATCCAGTCTGCCCCTTTCCCTCCCCCCAACAGCAGCAACAGCCAGGCGTGGGTGGAAAAATCCAGTCTGCCCTTTTCCCTCCCCACGACAGCAGCAACAGCCAGGCATGGGCGGGAAACTCAAGTCTGCCCTCTACCCCAGCAACAGCAGCCACCAATCACTTAACCCTGCCACTTCCCCCAGCAACAGCAACAGTCAATCCCTAATCACCACCCCTCCCCCATCCCATACCTCCCACTGACCTTTTGCCAGCAACCAATCAGAACAGGGCGTGGCTTCGACCAATCAGCCTTCCCCAGCCCCTATAAAACTGTTGCCTCTCCCTCAATAAAGTGGACTTGCATGTTTACCTTGTCTCCACGGTAGTTCTTCTGCCATGTGCCCTCCAGTCCTGAGAGCCCCCGACAAGGGCCTGGCCTCCCTTGTCCCCAGTTCGTCGCCTGCTTCTCTGGGTGACCCCTTCGTCGCCGGCTTCACTGGGCGACCCCGTCAGCCGAACCGTGCAACCCCTGTGAGACCGACCCCTCGTCTGCTGCCGGACCGACCCCTCGTCCCAAGTGGGACCGATCCCTCATCCCAAGCGGGACCGACCCCTCGTCCTGAGCTGGACTGACCCCTCATCCGCAGCCAGACCCCACCTCTACCGACCGAGCAAACCATCACATGTGAAGATCATATATATATGATCAAGTGCATCAATATGTATGTACCTATCATGTGCTTGTGTATATTTCTATATATATACACACACACAAGTGAAGGAAAAACAGGATGCAATAAAATGTTATGAGAACATGAATCCTTCAGACCTTACATACATTATGGCTAAAATAAATACTCTGTAAGAGGAAACCTTTCTATATAAAACCTAAACTAAGACATACAAGCATTACAATTTAGAAAGGAGAAGAAAATACATAAATTCCAAAGGAAACTTAGTACCACTATACACAAAAAAGAATAAAACAGAGAAAGGGGGGGAACTTATTATAAAATAACTATTCTTAAGGGAATATTGGAATCATTCTTTTGATATGAGATAAAGGGGATTAAAATGTACATATTTTTAGAGACTCGTAGCCATATAAACTCATTTCTCCTTTCCATTTCCCCCTTACATTAGGTCAAACAGCATTTTAAAGTCAGAAGGATTGCCCTTATGCACAACTGAGCAGAGTCAGAGAGACAGATAAAGCAGATACAACCCCCAGATATCGGTTCCTTCGAGGGCTAAAGAGACCCATGGGAGTTATGGTCATGGCCGATGGGGTTAACTACCAGGTCAGATGTCCCCTCTTTGGAACTGGTGTTTATGTGTGACGAATCTGGACTCAGATGGGATCTCTCTTCATAAGACTTTCATGCTAATGTGCTGGAGGTGCAGTTAGTGTCAGGGTTTAAGATATATTTAGGGGATTTAAATCTCTGGACTGACAATGTGATAGCCAGGTCCTGAGCCTCAACAGACTCCAGCACCTACAATCTGACTTATTGGGCTCACCACACTCAGCTAAGATGGAGTTGAAGAAGGACAACCACCACACCATGGAGCCTAGAGTGATTACAACTGAAAGTGGGAGGATTGCATCCAGCATCCATGTGGAATCTGAGCCTCCTCTTGACATAGAGGTGCAATGGACACAACCAATCCAATGTCCACATAGAAAAGGTGGCATTGGATTGAGAAAAGTGGACATGATGGCTGATGGGTATGGGGAAAGGCAGGAAGAGATGAGAGGTGGAGGTGTCTTTGGGACATGGAGCTGCCCTGGATGGTGCTTCAGGGGCAATCACTGGACATTGTAAATCCTCACAGGGCCCACTGGATGGAATGGGGGAGAGTGTGGGCCATGGTGTGAACTGTTGACCATGGGGTGCGGGGGTGCCCAGAGATATACTTGCCAAATGCAATGGCTGTGTCATGATGATGGGAGGGAGTGTTGCTGAGGGGGGGGGAGAGGTGGGGTGGGGGAGGTAGGGTTCTTGGGACCTCATATATATATTTTTTTAATGTAATATTATTACAAAGTAAATAAAATAAAATAAAATAAAATAAAAAATGTACATATTTAATCATGATATTTAAAAGCAGAAAAATAAAATGAATACTTAAATTCTTCATCTGGTGAATATGAAGGAGATTAGGAGGAACAAAAAAGGGAGAAATACCTAACGCACATTTAAAATACTACATGAATTAAGTAACTATGAGAGATCTGCCTCAAAAGAATGCTGTAGGGATGAATTAGCATGACTCTTTTATGAGGGGCATTTAAAATCCCATTACAAATTATCAAAGGAGTCAAAGAAGCTGTCAGAAACATTGTGGCATAAAGGATTTTGACAGATGAAAATATGTTCAATAAGTTAAGTATTTCAAATAAATTAGCATGTATGTAAGAAATTCTACAAAAATATTGAAACAAATTAGATATAATATAATGATCAAGTTATATTTATCCCAGAAATATATGTGGTTTAAAATTAGAAAATAAATTTAACTAATCTGTGAGAGAACTTAAAGCAGCAATATTTTAGAATCATTGCCAGGGAGGCACAAATATTTCTGTTACACTAAAACATTCATTCATATTGAGCAAATTAACGAAGTTTTCTACTCAATGATGACTTCCTGGAGTTATCCATTTAAATTCTTCAGTTTAGGCAATGCTTTTAGAAACCTCTTATACCCAACCATAACCACAAAAATTAGGTACTTTAACTTTAAATAGGCTTAATAAGTTACTATTAGCGATCAATGTAATTTGCTTTATCCATTTAAGTTTTGTCTTACATTCCAAATTCTGCTCTGTAAAAACTAGTCACTGCACTTTAGAAATACATTTCCTTTTTTCAAACTTAATTTCATTAAGCAAAATCTTGCAATTTTTATTATCTGAATGATTTAATACATATAATTTTAATTTATTTTCTTAGTATCCTATAAATCTAGGAAGATTTCCCCAAAGCTAATTAAAATTGAAACCATTATATTTTATGTAGGAAATGTTCTTCTTCCTTCCTTCATAGGGCACTAAAACCTTTCTAATAAAATTCTAAAACTGTGGAGAGCCCCAAAATATATACTGGCTGCCAGGTTGGTTCTGGAACATTTATAATTGTTTAATTTGTTTCAAACATAATTTAGAAAACATCTTTCCATAACTTTCAAGGACTTTAATTTACTTAGTGATATTTGGTGATGGGATTATTAATAACCCTTATTTAAGGCTGTTAAAATTTTTAAAGTGGGGGCTTACAGAACAAATTATGATTCTTAATTCCCAGGCTTGTTAGATAGACCTTTAAATCGAGGCTACATTTCCTGTCTTGTCACATCTACACCTTGATACCAAAAAACAAAACACTTACTCTGAAATACCAAAAATAATATTATTTCAAACTTCAGAAAATTTAATATATCTCTGATATAAGCATCATTTGTTAGGAAACCAGACAAAATGCAAAACATTGTCAGCACCTTTCAGAAAAATTATGTGAGGCAAGGAAAGGAAAATGAAATATATGAGAGTTCAAAAAAGAGTAAAAGATCAGCAAATAACAGCATATACAATTCCTAATGTGGAAGATAAAAACTACATACTTAATATGAGAATATGTTGAAATAAGGTTTGAGAAGGCAATTCTTTGGAACAAATCAATAAAAAATATCAAACAAATATAACCTGGGTACAAAAGATAGAAAGTGATCATTTAAAGGTAATAATTAAAAGCATAAAGTTATATGCATATTATAACTATTTACACATATATATGTAACATAGATATACCACACATTGTGGAGAAAATTTAAAATTTCATTGAGAAATTTTCAAATCCTGAAGTCATGGAAAGTTAGGCACTAATTATGGATCAGAAGACTCTATATTATAAAAACATCAGTTATAGTTTTTATTAAATGGCATGTGAATAAAAATCCCAACAGATGTTCTCTGGATAAACAAATTGACCCTAAAACTCATGTAACTCCCAACTAGCATTATATTTTTAGGAGGATAATTTTAGGAGAATTTCTTTAAGGGACAATTCTTGCTGCAAAAAATTAGTAACTAATCATCGCAGCATGAGACCAAAACAATGAGGTAAACAACTACAACAAAAAAAATACAAAGGAATAATCAAAAGTGGCATATAAAGTAAAGAACTGGATTGGGGAATAGCATGTATATTTCAGTAATGTTATCAGAATTATTGGGTTATATAATTATTCAAAATTAGGGAATATGAAATGTAACCCCTCTATAAAAGCTTAGAAAAAATATAAATAAGGATTAGGTAATAATATGTGGCAAAAAAAATACCAGAGTAATTAATAAGATGTCTTCAAGTCATTAAAATATGAAAGAGTTATTTGGAATAAAGTGGAGGTGATGGGGAGCAAGAGAAAGGAGGAACAAGAAGAAGAGGAAAATATGCAAACATATATGTACCATGTCTGTCAGTAACAAACCAAATTTTGTTTCTGATATTAGATATTTGTTTATGTTCTCATCTTTTCCTGATAAATCTAGGTAGAAGTTAATATGTTTGATATTTTCAAAGAATTGTTTTCATTTTCTCCACCCTTTCCTATGATTTTTCTATTTTCTTATGCTTGCTTTGTAGTCTTTTCCTTTTCTATTTTCTTCCATCTGCTTAGTGGAGTATCACTTTGCTTTGCTTTTCCAGTTGCTGGAAATGTTGGTAATTGTCTTCAATCCTTACTCCTTTTCTTTATTTAACACTTGAAGTTTTAAACCTTTCTCCAAGCACAGCTGTACTTTTAATCCAGCAAACTTTATATATCATAATTTCTTTAAAAATTAAATTGAAATACATTGAAATTTTTCTTCTTTTTTTTTTTGGAAAAAAGGTACCTTTTAAAAAATTCAACATTGGTTTAGTAACTAATATAATTCGATTATGGTGAATGAACATACTCTGTGCAAGTAAGTACTAAATCAATGGAGACTTACGTAATGAGTCTATATATCAACCATCTATGTATATTCTCAAGGGAAATGTTAATTAAAATTCAATGATGGGTAGCAGATGTGGCTCAAACAATTGAGCTCCTGCCTATTAAATGGGAGGTCCCAGATTCAGTTCCTGGTGCCAATAGGATAAGTTGGCTGGAGAGATTAACTGATGCAACCAGATGATGCAATAAGATTTTCCAACAAGGAGACACAAAGAGGAAACAGTCAGAGACACAACAAAACAGCAGAGGTGGCTCAAGCAATTGAGTGCCTCTCTCCCACATGGGAGGCCCCAAGCTCAGTTCCCCATACCTCCTAAAGAGAAGACGGACACAAAATTAATGGACACAGAGAGCAGACAGTGAGCACAAATAAAATGGCAGCACAAAAAAATAAAATAAATATTTAAAAAATAAAATGCAATCATATTTTATTAAACACCTATAGAATTTCTAAAGTTTCAAGTCTGACAACACCAAAGGATGGTGGTGGAACTGCTCAACCTAATCTCTCATGAATTTTGTGATAATGTGAAATATTATAAATATTTGCAAATGTGAGTGTCTTATAAAATAAGTCAGAGCCAAGTCTATTAACCTAAAGTTTCACTGTTTATTATTTACCTCCCATGAAGGAAAGCTTATATCCAAAAAACCTTGTGGGGAAGCAGATGTGGCTCAAGTGATTGTGCTCCCATGTACCTCATAGGAGGTCTCAGCTGTGGTTTCTGGTGCCTTCTGGAGAAGATGAACAAAACAGTGAACTGGCATGATGGGCAGGCATGGTGACATGAGCTGGTGCAACAAGATGATTCAATAAAGAGACACAAAGAGGGAAAACAATGAAAGACTCAACAAACCATGGACCAAAAGTGGCTCAAGTGATTGTGTGCCTCTATACCACATGGGAGGGAGTCCCCAGGTTCAGTTCCCAGTACCCTCTAAAAAGATGAAAAGCAGACACAGAAAGCACAGAATAAGAAATGGACACAGAGAGCAGAGAGCAGGCTCAAATAATAAGGGGGTGAATTAATAAGGAAAAAATCATATATATATATATATATATATAACTTGCTCAAGAATGTCACAAATCTTTATTCATAACTAAAAATTGGTTTGGCACAGGGGTCCATCAAAGGAAAATTGATAAACAGTGACTTGCTTATCAAATTTAATGTTATTCCAATTTTAAAACAACATAATGCTGCTACACCAAACTACATAGATGAATCTCAAAAACATTCAAGTTTGTAAAAAAATCTTGAACAATAGATTTACCTTTGGATGATATAAATTAAGTCAAATTTTGGGACAGAAAACACCAACATATGATGAATTAATGACTAGAAAGAATAGGAGTGGATTTGGGAGGTGGTGATAAAATATGAGAATATTATGAAGAAACAAGGGAAATCTCTGGGAAGCTGTTCTATGCTATAACCTTTTACTAGTTTGTGTTGCAGTGGTTTAATGTTTTTGAATTACAATGAATTATATGAATTTAATTATCATGATTTCAACAGTTTGAAAATTATACTAGATAAAAAGAGCACCCTATTCAAATAATTAACTTCATTTCATTAAACATATCTACAAGTGATTATGGGTGAAGATTACTTATTTGCATCTAACTTTAATATGCAAATAAATTAAAAGAAAAGAAAAGCATAGCCAATTACATAGATGGAAATCATGATGCATAGATGAAATACAACATATAATAAAATATAGGAAAATTTTCAAGTACATTGCTCAATATAAAATTAATATATTTATCTTTACTTAATGTATAATTGTTTAATGAAATGAGTTTTACAATTCATAAAAACTTTAAAGGAATATGTGATATTCACTGCATATTTATAAAATAATTTCTGAGTTTTCCAAATAGGTAAACATAAGATTGCTTATGAAACTATTTCATTGCATAAAATTTAAGTCTGTGTAACAAAACATGTAGAATGAATTCAAATATTTCCTCAGAAAAAATTAACATTTAATATATTTTCATGTTACCTTAAACAATGAGAATAATAAAGTTACTAAAGAAAAAATGTATTTAAAGAAAAGAAACATATAAATTTAAATGTATGTATTATAAATGGCCACAATAACAAAAGATATTAAATGAATTTTATTTGAAACCTATATAATTTGCCGAGTTAGTCACTTGAGAAGGTAATTTGAAAATGCTGGACAATGGATTTATCCAACAAATATTTGGCATAAAAATAGAATATTCTAAAACATTTTTTACAGCAAATTTGATGGCCATCTTTTCAAATTATCCTCTTATCTGCACGTACTTGTGCATTAATTGAATAGTAAAGCCAATGACAATATTTCTGTAGTAGAGGGAAGTATGAATTAAGTGAATACAGACAAAACAACAACTTCTAAGTATGAATGTTTTAATTTAAATATTTCCTTAATGATCACACACATATTATTTACAAAATTACCTCTATTTACAGTTATTTTTAATTTTATATAAACTTGAAATTAGCCTGGAAAAAAATTGCCTAAGGGTTTTAAATTCCTGCATGTTTATCATTTATCTTAATTTGTTATATGCTACATTACTGAATCTAAATAAATAGTAATTGCAGTAATTTAAAATAATAAAATATTCTAGTTAAAGCTACTTATCAAGAATTACCCTTAGTATACCTCACTACCATATATAAATATCTATCTATATCTATCACCTATTTCTTTCTATCTCTCAGTACATCTTCTCTGTATCTACTGTATCTTGTAATGCTTGTGTTTTCTTTCTGCATGAGAGATTATAATATTTTAGTAATAGATGTCTTTTTTAGCTTATTGTAATAGTATAGTAATCATAAAAAGTAACAATGAACAAAACACTTCAGCTAAAAATATCCTTAAGAAGTAGAACAAGAGTGGGTGCTGTAAATCCTCATAGGGCCCACTGGATGGAATGGAGGAGAGTGGGGGCCATGATGTGGACCATTGTCTATAAGGTGCAGAGGTGCCCAAAGATGTACTTACCAAATCCAATGGATGTGTCATGATGATGGAAACGAGTGTTGTTGGGGGGGGAGAGGGGGGGTGGGGGGGGTGGGGATGAATGGGACCTCACATATATATTTTTAATGTAACATTATTACAAAGTCAATAAAAAAAATTAAATTAAAAAAAATAAAAAAATAAAAAAAAAAAAAAAAAAAAAAAAAAAAAGAGTGGGTGCTGCAACTCTGCTGAGGCTCAGGGCCAATCCAACATATTGACCGTCTGGAGATTCAAATCTCCTCAGCATACACCCTCTGCAGTAACAACCACAGATTCTGTAAAAGTGACAGAAAAGGCAGGCATAGAGAAGACACATCTGAATCCAGCTTCATCACATTCAGGAGCACAAATTCCAAAGTAGGGCTTACTGGCAAGACACTGAACTCCAGAGACATCTGCCATAACTGTAGGACCTGGGTGTCTCCATAGCCTTCAGGAACACCACTACCTGGGGTTGTATCTGCCTTGGCTGTCTCTGAGATCTTGCAAAGACATGCATAAACTTGACCCCTCTAAAGACCTCCCAACTCATTTTGAAGTCTCTTAGTCATAAAAATTCATTTATCTTTCCCATTTCCCCCTTTTTTCAAGGTCTTTTTCTAGTTGCATCACCAGTTGGCACTTGGTATTAATCCCTTGGTGCCAGGGACACTCATCCCTGGGAATCATGTCCCATGCTGGGGGAAGGCAATAAATTTATAGGCTGATTTTGGCTTTGAGAGTAGTCACATTTGAGTAACATGGAACTCTCAGGAGGTAACTCTTAGGCACCCTGTAGCTCTAGGCCTAGTTCAAATTTCAAGCACACAGGTTCATAAGCATAGTCATTTGTATCAAGGGTCCATCTTTGGATCATCCTTCTTCACTGGTCTTGGCCCTTGTACTTGGAGAATTGTTGCTGCTTCCTTGGGGAGTGTAACAGAATTTCCCAGAACAGAAATTCAGCACTCCCTCAGCTGTCTTGTGAAACTCTATGCACTATGCCAATACCCAATGAACATAACATAACTATATTTCTTATATGCATGCCCTGGAAGACTCCCTCCAACCCATGCATCCTCCATCAATGACACCTCACATAAATGCTCCTCTCCTGCCATAGCTGAACCCTTCTGTGATCCAAAACTTTTCAAAAATGAAGTCTAATATATTGCCAAATTCATTTAATAGGAAAACAAATAGTAATAGGTGTAAAGATTAGAAACAGAATACATAATAATTTAGAAAAACTAAAATAAAGTAAAAAAATAAACTGGGATATTAAAAAAATGAAAAACATCATACTTTTTTTGACATTTTGCCTTTCATCACTGTAATAGGTATTGCTCTGTAAGTTCAATGCCAAGTCAATCTCTTCCATTTCTTCCTCACTATCTACATCCTTCTTAAATTATGTCTTCAAAAAATTTTAGATCACAGTAAATCACTTATAGAATATAGGGAACTCCCATATACCAACATTAAACCCTTGTCCCACTCCTAAAACTCCAATTTACAGGAAACTCATAATCAAAGCACAGACCTTTCCTATACAAGAAAAGACATTTTGAGTACACTAGACTAATGATATAAGTATAAATGCAAACATATTTACACTTCTGCAGATAACAATGAAAAATAATTTTCATGGAAATGAGGGTATTACAAATACCTTAGTTCAATAAACTGAGAACTGTGCATAAAGATTATATAAATGAAGGAATAGAAGAAGAGTGTTCAAAGGCAAAGACAAGGGAATATACATATTTTTTAATTCTCAGAGTTACAAACATCGTATTTGAATAAAAAATCAAATGCTGGACAGGAAACTATTGTAGAGATAATTTTCACAACTAAGGACACAAAAAGATAACTATTTGGAAAATAGAATATAATAGAGACCTGACAAAGAAACTGAATTAAGATTGCCAATATCTGGTAAGAAAGAGAAACCATGAAGTGAGGGATGATTATTACAAATGAATATGTATAGTATTTTATATTAATAAGAAATATATTTTTTCATTTAAATCAAAAATTTTTAAGTTAAAATATATTCTTAACATTAATCAGGAAAATATGAGGAACAAAAGTAAGAAATACCAGGTATTACATTTCTGAATTCCCACTTACACTGTTCTTAGGGCACTACATATATGAAGCAACTATAAGATTACCACAAAAGACAGTTTAAGTGAGGAAAAGCATGAGATGCAAACAGAAATCATATCATGCAATAGTAATTGACAGTTTGAGATTATTTTATGAATCCAGAGAAGGGAAAAGATTGTGTTTCTAAACTGGTCTCTTTCTGAGGGTATGATACCATCTGATCTCAATAAATTTGATTGAAGGCCCTTTGGTTAGATTTATTGATAATATTGTTTTAGGGTTTCTGATTGGACTTGTCAGTGAGGAATGACTCATGTTGAGTCTGTCTCTTTGTTGGGTCTGATATAAATGGATATATATAGAGAGAGACAGACAGAGGAAAGGAAACCACCATATTTGATCCTGCCATGTGAGAGAGAATGAAAGGATGACTTAAGCATGATGCTCCAAGGCACTAGGACCCATGGAGAAGATCAAAAGGAGATGAGGACTGCTATATGCCTGAAAGATTAGAGCTGAACTTGGGAAGAAAGTGGAAGAGCCATGACAGACATAGGAGGCCTGATGAGAGACAAGCTATAGGCCAGGTTGCCCTCAGCTCAGCTCAAACCTCAGCAGAGATAGGTGGCCAACTTGCTTCAAAGCATGGCAGCTGACTTTGTTGAGACATCATCTCTGATGGCGCCTCAGTGTAGACCATTTACAGCTTTGAAAAAGTAAGTTTTACCACAAATAAACCTCCTTTATAAAAGCCAAACCATTTCTGATACTTCGAATTGGCAACACATTGGCAAACTAACACCAAGGGCAAATTTTTAAAGTTGCATTTGAAGCTGTGAGTAGAATATTGCTGGAAAAATAGAAATGATAGACTAGGTGATTTCAAGAAATTGCGTATTTTAAAAAGAAATGAATGTGTATGCAAAAGTTCTACAAAAATTTCAGTGTTATCTAAAACATATATATTATATGTATGATATCTATATCACCAAGTTGTATTTATCTACAGAAACCAATGATTTAAAATTTTAGAAATTGAAAATAATTCATGCCAATAACAGAATTTAAGGGATAAACATCATAGGATCATGTCTTGTTTTCAGAAATGATTTCCATTCTTAAAATATTAATTCATGACAAAAACTGTTATAGAATATTTAGAAAGTAATATCCTGACTCTGAGAAAAAGCACCCATTAAAAGGAAATTTTCTTAGGTCAAACATCATATAATCTAAAATATATATGATAGAAACACCCCTTCATAGGAAAGCAGAGAAAAAAAGACTACTTTCACCAACTACATTTGGCAGCATAGTGAATGAAGCAAAGGAAAAACACATATGAATAGAAATGAAGAAATGACATTCTTTAACTATATATATATAATTTTTTGAGAAAGTTAAAAAAGAACTACCTGTATAATTATAGTAAGAATTTTATTTGAATTGTGCTAAAAATAAAATGAACACTTTTTAAAAGAGGTACAGATTAAGTTTATTGACCTAAAGTTGTGTTATAGACCAGCGATATCGACCAGACTCAGACTCTGAATAAAGTTCCAATTGAGAGCTTTATTAGCTGCGTGGTGACTGCCTCCTCCTACGCAGAGGGGAGAGCAGCCCCAAGTCATGGGGGGAGTTTGCTTATATAGGCTTTTAGGTTCAGGGCAGGGGGGAACAATAGATCAGCAAGCAAGCACATACAGAAGCAGGTGTTTGCAGTTAATCAAGCGCTGGGAATCCTACCAGGGGAGATAAGCAGTTGGGTAGTTTTTGTTATTTATAAGGGTCTGGGTCAGGTTGTTTTTTTGGTAGGGGCTGATGACACTTTCTACAGGAGGAGGACTTGAGATAAGGTTTTACAGTCGAGCAAGCTTGTTACAGAAGTGAGATATAGGCGGTTAGGGGGCTGTGGAATTTTCCTCTCAGGTGGGGGTGGTCACAGGCTCCTACTTCTCCACATTTCCCTACTTCTCTTTTGGGGAGATTCAAACCTTTGCATCTGAGTACTCTCCAGTGTCCTGCATAGGCAAGCTTTGGTATGGGGTGTTCAGGATTAAGAGCTTAACAGTTCGCACTCTTTCAGATAAATTGAACTAAATGATTGATTATGAGTGGGCCACAGGTTAACAGCAACAATAGGAGGAGTAAGGGGCCTGAAAGGGCAGTGATAAGGGTTGTAAGCCAAGGGGACTAATTAAATAAACTTTCATACCAATTTTTGGTGGCTGACTGAGACTTTTCTCATTTTTCTAATCGTTTCCAGACTAAGTTTAAGCTTTCTTTAATGATGCCGGAGTGGTTAGCATAAAAGCAACAAGTTTCTCCTAAAGCTAAACAGAGGTCTTCTTGTTGGAGGAATAATAAGCCTAGTACCCGCTGGTTCTGGAGGACTACCTCAGCTAAGGAATCAAGTGCCTCTTTTAAATGTGAAATTTGATATTCAAGGTTCTTGAGGTCCTGGGTAACTAGGGCTGACAAGTGGCTGACATCAGAGTAATTTTTTTTTATGAGAGCTGCTGATTTTACTGTGGTTGACCCAGCAATGCTCAGCCTAATTAGAAGGGGAACTAGGATTGGGGCCCTCTTGTACTGGTGGTGCTTAAGACTCAATGTTTTAAGATATTTTCTCTCAGTTTTTTCAGAGAAGTAATGTATTGGCTACTATGCCTCAGTTTTTAGCATTTCCCCCTTTTTGCTTTAGTCGAGGTGATTGTGCCTGTCTTAGGTTGCCCTCCTTTGAGAGTCTTACCTGTCATTGGCTACTGGCCAAGTTCTTCGACTTGGGGAAATTACGGAAGTTCTTTTGCCAGCACTAGATTACTTACATGTTTTATGGCTGTTACCCTTTGCAATTTTCTCCAAAAACACCGACCGGCACAGGTGAAAATTATGAGCAACAGAACAAACATAATCAGCCTTATTTTTAAAGCTGGCAGGAAATGCTGTGACCTCTACTTATCGACTGGGTTAAACCCTGCAATATCTGAAATCATATTTGAGAAAATATTCTTATCATTGGTTACATGAATTTGATTTTGAGACTTTTTTAATATATTTTTTTGTAATTCCACTATTTCCAGAGAGATATTACTTTCATGGCCTAACAAATGATTCCCAACCCTTATACTATATCTGATGAATTACATGCAGAGTTATACAGAAAATTTCATTCTAATCACACTTCAATCCTTTCAAGTTTAAACTATACAATTGATCCTCAATATGCAAAACAGCTGGTTCTAACTCATTAACTCAATTATTTAACTGTTTATCAATGTGATCTTGGCTATGCCATAATGGCTATGCCATTAGCATTTTATGCTAATCATGCCATGCATTGTTGAGTCTGTACTTTTACATAAAGTTACCATAATGGTAGCAGCAGCTGTTATGATTCCAATTAGTCTCGAAATCCTTATAATAAGCAGTCCAATAAAGCATTTAGTCCATTTCAAGAATTCTTGTACTATATGTAGCAATAACTGACTTTCAGGAGACGACCACCAAATCTGCATTATTCTCACAGGTATCCAGATGCCTTTTCTTCTTCTGGCCATCACTATTGTTTCTCCAACCTGCAACATACTGTTTGGTAGACATGTATACAAGGCACTATTTTTATAAAACAATGAGTTATTTGTAATAGTTACTTTACGAGTTATGAAAACACATGGATTTTTAATACAGGCTTTAAAATTATATGTTTACTTTTCCCTTGCTTACACAATTGCCTTTCCCCAACACTAATACTTTCCTCTAAAGTGAACTTAACCAACAACAAGTAACTAGAATAAGAAGAAAAAAGTGACAAAGAGAAGATATAACACCTATGCAAAAATAACAACTAATTAACCTCCAAGAGCAGACAAAGAAGCTAAGGAACTGATTAAATTCGTCAAAATAAAGAGATGACCAGAAAGCAACAAAAATCTACAAACCACACGAATAATCAGGAAAACATGGCTGAATCCAATCAACAAACCAATAATCACGAAGGGGAGCAAAACTTGGCACAAGCAATGAAAGATCTCAGAACATTTATCACTGACAAATTTGATGCAGTAATGAAAGAGGTTAACAACATGAAGACATCACTTGGAGGGGAAATTGCAGACATACGCAAAAACATAACAGATATGATGGGAATGAACACCACAGTTCAAGAAATCAAAAATACACTTGCAGCAAATATCAGCAGACTAAAAGAGACAGAGCAGAGAATTAGTGATGTGGAAGACAGTACATCAGAAATCAAACAGATAGTAGAAGGGGTCAATAAGAAGATAGAAAAAATCCAGTTAGGATTTAGGGACCTGAATGACAACGCAAAATGCCCAAACATACGTATTATAGGCATTCCAGAAGGTGAAGAGAAGGGAAAGGGGTCAGAAGGAGTGTTGCAGGAAATAATGGCTGAAAACTTCCCAAATCTACTGAAAGAGACAGATGTACATATCCAAGAAGCACAGCGCACTCCACAAGTCATAAACCCCAACAGGCCCACCCCAAGACATATACTTGTCAAATTATCCAATGCTCAAGACAAAGAGAAAATCCTAAAAGCAGCAAGAGAAAAGAAAACCATCACATACAAGGTAAGCTCTATTAGATTAAGTGCTGATTTCTCTTCTGAAACCATGGAGGCAAGAAGACAGGGTATGATATAGTCAAGGTACTAAAGGAAAAAAATTTCCAACCAAGAATACTCTATCCAGCTAAACTAGCATTCAAACATGATGGAGAGTTCAAAATATTCGCAGACAAACAGAAACTGAAAGAGTATACCAACAAGAAACCTCCCCTTCAAGAAATTCTAAAGGGAGTTCTGCAGGAAGAAAGGAAAAAACAGGAAAGGCAAAGTTGGAGGAGACAATAAGACCAACAACAACAACAAAAAAGACAAAAAAAATATACAAACAAAATATGACAAACACAAATCCAATCAAAATATGGCTAACAAAAATAATTCCTTGATAGTAATGACACTGAATGTCAACGGATTAAACTCACCTATCAAAAGATTCAGACTGGGACATTGGATAAGGAAATATGACCCATCCATATGCTGTCTACAAGAGACACATCTTAGACCCAGAGACGCATGGAGATTGAAAGTGAATGGCTGGAAAACAATCATACAAGCTAACAATAACCAAAAAAAGGCAGGAGTAGCTATATTAATATCAGACAAAATAGACTTTAAATGTGAAACAATTGTGAGAGACAAAGAAGGATACTACATTTTAGTGAAAGGGAAAATCTGTCAAGAAGATTGAACAATCATAAATATCTATTCCCCTAACAAGGGTGCCTCTAAATATGTCAGGCAAACGCTGGAAAAACTAAGTGAAAGAATAGATACATCTACAATTATAGTGGGGGATTTTAATACACCACTATCAACTCTGGACAGAACATCTCAAAAGAGAATCACCAAAGAAACAAAACATCTGAATAGTATATTAGAGGAGCTCGATCTAATAGACATATATAGATCGCTACAGCCAAACACAGCAGGATATACATTTTTCTCAAGTGCACATGGATCATTCTCCAAGATAGATCATAGCCTAGGCCACAAAGAAAGGCTGAACGAATTCAGAAAGATTGAAATCATACAAAACATTATCTCTGACCACAGTGGAGTCAAGCTGGAGATTTGCAAGGGACAGAAGCCCAGATTTCACACCACGATTTGGAAATTAAACAGCACACTCTTAGAAAAACAGTGGGTCAAAGAGGAAATCTCAAAAGAAATCAATGACTACCTTGAAACAAATGATAATGATAACACAACATACCAAAATTTATGGGATGCAGCAAAAGCAGTACTGAGAGGGAAGTTTATAGCCATAAATTCATATATCAAAAAAGAAGAAAGAGCAAAAATTGAAGAACTAACTGCACATTTGAAGGAATTAGAAAAACAACAACAAAGCAACCCAACAGGAAGAAGAAGGAAGGAAATAACAAAGATAAGAGCAGAACTAAATGAAATAGAAAATAAGAAAGCACTTGAACAGATAAACAAGACCAAGAGCTGGTTTTTTGAGAAGATTAACAAAATTGACAAACCTTTAGCAACACTAACAAAGAAAAAAAGAGAGAAGATGCAAATACACAAAATAAGAAATGAGAAAGGCGATATCACCACTGACCCCACAGAAATAAAGACTATCATAAGAGGATATTTTGAAAAACTATATTCCAACAAAAATGACAATCTAGAGGAAATGGACAAATTCCTAGAAACACATAAGCAGCCCATATTGACAAAAGAAGAAATTGATGATCTTAACAAACCAATCACAAGCAGAGAGATAGAATCAGTTATTAAAAATCTCCCAACTAAGAAGAGCCCAGGGCCAGATGGCTTCACAGGTGAATTCTACAAAACATTCCAGAAAGAACTGACACCAATCCTGCTGAAACTATTCCAAAAAATCGAAACAGAAAGAACATTACCCAACTCCTTCTATGATGCCAACATTACCCTAGTACCAAAGCCAAACAAAGACATCACAAGAAAGGAAAATTACAGACCAATTTCTCTAATGAACCTAGACGCAAAAATACTTAACAAAATACTTGCTAATCGTATTCAACAACACATTAAACATATTATACACCACGACCAAGTGGGATTCATCCCAGGTATGCAAGGATGGTTCAACATAAGAAAATCAATCAACGTAATACACCATATAAACAGATTGAAGGAAAAAAATCACATGATTATATCTATTGATGCAGAAAAAGCATTTGACAAAATACAGCACCCTTTCTTGATAAAAACACTCCAAAAGATTGGAATACAAGGGAATTTTTTGAACATGATAAAGAGTATAAATGAAAAATCTAAAGCCAATATTGTTTACAATGGAGAAATCCTAGACTCCTTCCCTCTAAACTCAGGAACAAGACAAGGATGCCCACTGTCTCCGCTCCTATTTAACATTGTCTTAGAAGTACTTGCTCGAGCACTGAGGCAAGAACCAGAAATAAAAGGCATTCAAATTGGAAAGGAAGAAGTCAAAATTTCATTATTTGCAGATGACATGATCCTATACATAGAAAACCCTGAGAGATCTACAACGAAGATTCTAGAACTCATAAATGAGTTTAGTAAAGTCGCAGGTTATAAGATCAATGCGCAAAAATCAGTAGCATTTCTGTACACCAATAATGAGCAAGATCAGGAGGAAATCAAGAAACAAATACCATTCACAATAGTAAATAAAAAAATCAAATACTTAGGAATAAATTTAACTAAAGAGGTAAAGAACTTATACACCGAGAACTATACAAGATTGTTCAAGGAAATCAAAGAAGACCTAAATAAATGGAAGACTATTCCTTGTTCATGGATAGGAAGACTGAACATTATTAAGATGTCTATCCTATCAAAACTGATCTACACATTCAATGCAATCCCAATAAAAATCAACACAGCCTACTTTAAGGAACTAGAAAAACTAACTATGAAATTTATTTGGAAAGGAAAGAGACCCCGAATAGCCAAAGACATACTGAAAAAGAAAAACAAAATTGGAGGAATCACACTACCTGACTTCAAAACATACTATAAAGCTACAGTGGTGAAAACAGCATGGTATTGGCATAAGGAGAGACACATAGACCAATGGAATCGAATTGAAAGCTCTGATATAGAACCTCACATATACAGCCACATAATATTCAATAAAGCCACCAAACCCTCTCAACTGGGAGAGAGTGGCCTATTCAACAAATGGTGTCTGGAGAACTGGATAGCCATATGTAGAAGAATGAAAGAGGATTACCATTTCACACCTTATACAAAGATCAACTCAAGATGGATCAAAGACCTAAATATAAGAGCCAAGACCATAAAAACCTTAGAAAGCAGTGTAGGGAAACATCTACAGGACCTTGTAATAGGAAATGGATTTATGAATATCTCACCAAAAGCACGAACAGCAAAAGAACTAATAGATAAATGGGATTTCCTCAAAATTAAAGCCTTCTGCACCTCAAAGGAGTTTGTCAAGAAAGTAAAAAGGGAGCCCACACAGTGGGAGAAAATATTTGGCAATCATATATCTGATAAGAAACTTATAACTTGCATATATAAAGAACTCCTATATCTTGAAAATAAAAAGATAAACAACCCATTTAAAAAATGGGAAAAAGACTTAAACAGACACTTCTCCGAAGAAGAAATACAAATGGCAAGAAAGCACATGAAAAAATGTTCCAAATCTCTAGCTATCAGGGAAATGCAAATCAAAACTACAATGAGATACCATCTTACACCCACAAGATTGGCAGCTATGAAAAAAACAGAAGAATACAAGTGCTGGAGAGGATGTGAAGGAAGGGGAACACTCATCCACTGCTGGTGGGAATGCAGAAGGATCCAACCATTCTGGAGGACAGTATGGCGGTTTCTCAAAAAACTAGCCATAGATTTGCCATATGACCCAGCAATACCACTGCTGGGTATATACCCAGCAGAACTGAAAACAAGGACACAAACCGATATATGTACACCAATGTTCATAGCAGCATTGTTCACTATTGCCAAAAGTTGGAATCAACCAAAATGCCCATCAACAGATGAGTGGATCAATAAAATGTGGTATATACACACAATGGAATACTACTTGGCTGTAAGAACAAACACACTACAAACACATGTGATAACATGGATGAATCTTGAGAACCTTATGTTGAGTGAAGCAACCCAGACATTGAAGGACAAATACTACATGACCTCAATGATATGAAATAAACAAGCTGCCCTAGATAGCAAGAGACTGAACGATAGGCTTACAGGAAATCAGAGGGTGGAGGAAGGATATGAGCCGATGTCTGCAGGGGTGGAATTTAAGACGAGATGGTGGTAAGTATGAACACAAAGAAGAGATAAAAGGGGGGCAAGGGGTTGCCTTTGGTTGGGGCTTTGCGGGTTTGAGGGTGGCTGGGGAGGGACGGATGGGTAACGTTGCCCAAAAGTGGGGGGAGGGAGGGGTAGCATACGAACACAGGAGAGGGTCAGGTGTTGGTGGAGAGTAAAATGCCGAGAAAATCATATCAAAATATAATAAAGAGGGTTACCTGTTTAGCATGCTCGGAGGGGAGGGTCTGATGCAGGACGGGCTCCTGGGGAATGTCTAAATGCTCATTCTGCCAGAGTGGGTGACACCATGGGGTAGAAACCCAAGTAGTGAGAGTGGGGGTGGACCCACATCCTGGGGAGGACTAATGCCATCAAATAGAGGGAACTGTATCCCTCGACAGAAAGGGTGGCTCCCAGGGCATTGGGGCAGTTGAGCAAGTTAGGCCCTGAACACTATTCCATCTATCTCTGGAAGTGGCTCCTCAGGAAACGGAGGTTGGCTGTCACTGTGGGCACCAAGGTGGAAGGGAAAATGGACGTTAAATGTGCGGAACCAAAGTAAATGAGGGGTAAGAGAGGAGTTTCTTGAGAGTACACAAGGATGGATATAAAACATGTAATATTACACCATAACATATAGGAGATGACAGACTGATAATGTAAACCATAATGTAAAACATAGGATAACTAAAAATGTAAAGAACTGTGTATCCTAAAGTATGCACCATAATGTAAACACAGATGTCACCTTGTTAGAAAGCTAATGTCTCAGACTCTGTACATCACTTTAAGTAAATATGATATGAATAGGGCGTAAGAGTATCACTGTGGAAGGGAAAAGGTTTTCTGGTGGATGTGTGGGAGTGCTGTATATTATATATATGCATTGCTGTGGTCTAGGACTCCTGTGAAGAAAAGCTGAATAATTAGGGGGGAAAAAAAAAAAAGAAAAATAAAAAGATAGGATGTAAAATTTTTTCAAGTCAACATTCTTTATCTAAGTTCTTTATCTAACTTTATCCAAGTTCTTTATCTATCCTTTAAACCCATCACTATATGCCATTCCCTAGTAAGGGACCATGACATTATATTGGGCTTCAAATTTCGGGGAGTTCTGGATCACAGAGTGTTTCAACAATGGCAATGGAGGGATACTGGTATGGAATACCAATGACAGGTGATATATGGCTGACAGGGAGCTGTACAGAACATATGTCCAGGGTGCATGTTAATGTTTGGATATACTCATAGTGGCAACAGTTAAAAACCACAGCAGGGGGGGGTACTGGGTTCCTGGCCAGTGGTGCTCTGTCGTGGTCCCTAGGGGAGCAGTGACAGTCTCCCAGGTACAGCGGCGGGGACCGGGAGGGAGTGAGGGTTCAACAGTGAGCCCCTGATGCTAATGACTATGCTTGTGAGCTGATAAGCCTAAAATAAGAACAAGGCCTAGAGCAACATTGTGCCTGGGAATTTCCTCCTGTCAGCCTTCATGTTACTCAAATGTGGCCAGTCTCGAAGCCAAACTCAGCATGTAAATGCAATGCCTTCCCCCCAGCGTGGGACATGACACCCGGGGATGAGCCTCCCTGGCACCGAGGGACCACTATCAACTACCAACTGATGATGCAACTGGAAAATGACCTTATACGGAAGGTTCAATGCGGATCAGCAGAATATCCCTGACTACATAAAATACCATGACTTTAAAATGCTGTTTGACCTAAAGTAAGGGGGAAATGGAAAGGAGAAATGAGTTTATATGGCTATGAGTTTCTAAAAAAGAGTCTGGAGGCTGGCAGAAGGATTGCCCTCATGCACAACTGAGCAGAGTCAGAGAGACAGATAAAGCAGATACAACCCCCAGATATTGGTTCCTTTGAGGGCTAAAGAGACCCATGGGAGTTATGGTCATGGCCAATGAGGTTAACTATCAGGGCAGATGGCCCCTCTTTGGAAATGGTGTTTATGTGTGATGAATCTGGACTCAGATGGGATCTCCCTTCATAAGACTTTCATGCTAATGTGCTGGAGGTGCAGTTAATGTTGGGGTTTAAGATATATTTAGGGGATTTGAATCTCTGGACTGACAATGTGATAGCCAGGTCCTGAGCCTCAACAGACTCCAGCACCTACAATTTGATCTATTGGATTTACCACACTCAGCTAAGATGGAGTTGAAGAAGGACAACCACCACACCATGGAGCCTAGAGTGATTACAACTGAAAATGGGAGGATTGCATCCAGCATCCATGTGGAATCTGAGCCTCCTCTTGACATAGAGGTGCAATGGACACAACCAATCCAATGTCCACATAGAAGAGGTGGCATTGGATTGGGAAAAGTGGACATGGTGGCTGATGGGTATGGGGAAAGGCAGGAAGAGATGAGAGGTGGAGGCGTCTTTGGGACATGGAGCTGCCCTGGATGGTGCTTCAGAGGTAATCACCGGACATTGTAAATCCTCACAGGGCCCACTGGATGGAATGGAGGAGAGTATGGGCCATGATGTGGACCACTGTCTATGAGGTGCAGAGGTACCCAAAGATGTACTTACCAAATCCAATGGATGTGTCATGATGATGGGAACGAGTGTTGTTGGGGGGGGAGAGGGGGGGTGGGGGGTGGGGTTGAATGGGACCTCACATATATATTTTTAATGTAATATTATTACAAAGTCAATAAAAAAAATTAAAATTAAAAAAAATTATATGTTTAAGGGTTAAATACTGTCCTTTTTTGTTTGTATTTCTCAGCCATTCATATGGAGGGGTGATTCCAAGAAATATTTTTCACAACCTCTTTTGCAGGTCATGATTATGAGTTCTATTAGTTCTAGGGGACAGTATTTACCTTTTTTGCAATGTTAACAGTTCTTGCTACAATAGTGTAAGGAGAGAGCACACAGGCCCAAAGCCCACAGGCAGACACAAGCTGCAAAGCCAATGTGATGCATGGCAGCAATTGCCACAGGTTATCTGAAGCCTCATCCTTCTCAAGAGCAGGAGGGACTTGACGTTAGTTATTGGCATTGGCAAGTAAGAGGTAGCTAGAACTGCTGGGCTTGGTATTCATGATGCCTGTTTTTTTCAGTGGAGCCACCCTGCCTTTTTCCAGGTTTCAGTGGTAGGGTCCTGGATCTTTATAAAGGCATCTGCATTAACCGTTTTTAAAGGAATGTTAGTGGGGTGGGCAGGGACATGATAGACAGCCACTTGTTACTACTAGCAGGCATCCTGGATATTCCTTCATAGATTTTAGGGTGATTTACAACAGTTTACTATTTCTGTCTTGCTTTCAGTACCTGCAATCCACCCCTGGATAGGGATGGCAGTTTTCAGAGTGACCAGACACTATTGGGTTAAATCTTTCACTTTTAGCAGGACCTCTTATGCTGCACATAATTGCTTTTTTACATTGTACTTTATCAATTACAGCACAAAGTATAGTTTTATTTTACTCAATCAAACAACACTTAAGATTTTGATAGAGCAGCAGGTACTTTGCAGCTTGTTTTAATTGTTTGCGTAGTTCAGGCTTTTAAGATAAGATATTACTGTCTCTGATGTTTCCTTTAATTTTGAAAAAAGGATTACTGGTTAGTAACATTATCAGTAGGGTTTTAGGCACAGATTTTTTCTACACAGCCAGATTATTATTACCATGCTAGGAGAGATGGTCGGGCTATGCACATAACCCTGAAAAGCACTGCAAAAGTCCATTGTTGGGTTTTTCACAGATAGAGGAATGCAGGCTGGCTTGACCTGTCCAAGAAGACACTAAAGAAAGTTCTAGCAAGTTTTAAAACAAAGTGATAGTGACACAGCCGGACATTAACTTTTTGCAACAAACTAACAATATTTGGACTGCTGCATACTACAGTGTTATTTTAATTTATGATAAGAGGTTGTTTCTGTGATACATTTTTATAATAATTAAAACCATAATTATCCACATTGAACTTCTGTTTAATATTATGCTGAAATATTGGTAAATTTATACACTCTTTAAGTATTCATTTGAATCTTTTATTCATACAACTTTAACAGAGGGTTAAAGAAAAAACCTGTTAATTTGATAACACTTTTAAACACCTTCCATTCAACTTATAATATATTAAATGAACTCAACAATTACTTTAATTTTTCTTTTAAGGTAAAAGAACACATCTCTTGCAAGTAGTTTGAAATAAAAAGCTACTTTTCAGGATTTGATTTTGAGAAAGCAGGTTTGAACATTATGTTCCTTTAAAAGAGATAAGACCTTTTTTCCTTCAAACACTGAGGAAATAATGAGGTTAAAGCACAAGAAGCTATTTTGGTAAAACAAATTTTCTTTGTATACTGATTATTCAGAAAACTTTTACCAAAACAGACTAATGACTTGAGAGATTTTGAGAAAGAACAAAATTTCCAACCTTGTATCATTATACTACCCGATACCAAACCTTTCAAAACTTTACAGACAGACCCACTAAATCTCACTCAACCTTAATCACAAAAATTTCCCCTTCATAAACCTTCTATACTTTTAGCATTCACTCAGGCTTCATCCCACACTCTATTGTTCCCCATAATCAATCATTTTATCTCAGGACAAAATCTTCTCCTGTTTCCTTAACAATAAAAACACATTCCATACATCACAAATACATAAGTTACCAGGCAAACTTTTTATAACATATAATTACTATTAACATTAAACTTTTGTTCACTTTAAACTTAGTAACATGCAATACCAGAAACAGTCTCCCAGAAGCAAGTTGGCAGGGGAGGCTAGCTGCCAACAAGCCCTTCTGTTATAAAATTACTTTTTATTATTATTATTAATTCAGTTTTTGTTTAATAGCAACTTTCTGGATTTAGTAATTTAAACACTCTAATTTAAACAATGCCTTGTTAAACTTCTTATAATTATTTATAACTATATAGACCATAATTACACTACTTTTGTTGTAGAATTTGAGAGAGGTTTAATTATTTGTGTATAGAAAGGCCAGGACTCAGGAATGATTTTGAGAAGGAAAAATGGTTCATTGATGGCTGGCCAGACTCGGGTGCTTTCTGTTCCAAACCTGAGCCCCGAACAAGATTTTTAAGTTCTTTTTATACAGGGTGGTGAGTTAATGGTGCTTTTAATCAAATCAAAGAAAACTACTTTCTTTGTTAGTTAAGTCTTTGCCTGAGTACCAGGTTGGTTTTGAATTAACATATCGCTCATACTTCAGGTGAGCTTGAATTAGCATCTTGCCCACATTCTGTCTGGTTGTAACTTTGAATACATATTCAGTCTTATATCTTTTCTGAACATTTAAAGCCTATATTACTTAACTGGATTTCTAGAGACTAGGCACACTTGGATATAGAATTAGATGATTTTGAATTTATGCACAGGCTATATTATATATTTTTATTCGAGGCTAAGTCCAAGTTCTCTTAAGTTTTGGCAGTACTACCATCAGAGTTTCCCTGGACTGACTGGTATGTATAGAGTTTGCATTGCTAAATTGCCTCCTGGGACTGGAGTTGTTGCCATGGTCATCAAGAGCAGGACTGCAGCCTCTTACCATTCCATGCCTACAAGTCAGGACAGACAGTCTAGGTTAAGGTTACCTCTGAAGAGACAAAGAGCCTCCCACTCATAGCCCACATTACTCTAAGACAAATTTTATTTTCACAGAACACATTTTCTTACTTAAAATCACCACAATATCTTCCACAATTCACCACATGCATTTAAGTTTCATGAGTTTATGAAAATTAGCCATCCTATTTTAGGGCAAAACACACCTTTTTGAAAAACTTATTAAATTTCAGTTAGCATTCCCACAAATTTTTAACTTTCTTTAATATTCATTTTTTACACCCTTCATTTTATTCTGTGAGGAAAAATAAACTATTCATTTTAATTTAGGCAAGAACTATTTTTTAATGAAAAGATGCAGGAATTTTGTTAAGACTTACAATTTTTGTCATTGTAGAAATTCCATTAACGTTCAAACTTATGTATTAATATAAGTGCTTATTTAATATTTGGCCATTTGAATAGAGCTCTCCTAAAAATCTTTATTCATTAATTTATATCACCATCCGGAGGTATCAAAATACACACTGACACTGAACAAACAGATAAATACAAAACAATTACAACACACTAGCAGAAACACAGTTTACAATTGACTCATAATTCTTCACAAATTACACAGAACAGAAATACAAAAAGACAAATATTTAAGACAGACGCAGAGACAAACCAGACAGCCTGAACCGAAGTCAAGAGCGATGTCTCGCTCTGACCGGTGGGTGGGATCTATTTGCTGCATCCAGCAGATCCCCTTCCCACATTCCACCGACTCTGCAGAGGTTTTCCAGAAAACAGACTTACTGAGGGACATCACGTTTGCTGATCCTGGGCCCAGGAACTCCTGACGCTCTCCAGATAGAATTTAGGTGGAGACAATTTCCAGGGCTGGGCGGCATCTGGGGCAGAGGAACATCTCTCCGAGGCCTCCCCCTAGACCGCCAGTCCATCCCCGGAACGTACCTGTCTCCCTGAGTCTGAGGAGATCAACCCCACTGGAGTGGGGGATCTTGTCGATCTATCTCGCTGGGGCCTCCAAATGTTATAGACCAGCGATATCGACCAGACTCAGACTCTGAATAAAGAGAGATTTATTAGCTGTGCTGCGACTGCCTCCTCCTACACAGAGGGGAGAGCAACCCTGAGTCACGGGGGGGGGGGGGCAGAGTTTGCTTATACAGGCTTTTAGGTTCAGGGCGGGGGGCAATAGCTCAGCAAGCAAGCACGTACAGAAGCAGGTGTTTGCCGTTAATCAAGCGCTGGGAATCCTATCAGGGGAGATAAGCAGTTGGGGAGTTTTTGTTATTTACAAGGGTCTGGGTCAGGTTGGTTTTTTGGTAGGGGCTGATGACAATTTCTACACCAGGAGGACTTGAGATAAGGTTTTACAGTCGAGCAAGTTTGTTACAGAAGCGAGATATAGGCGGTTAGGGGGCTGTGGAATTTTCCTCTCGGGTGGGGGTGGTCACAGGCTCCTACTTCTCCACAGTTGCATTAATGCAGGAGCAGTAACAAATGAGGTTTCTGTTCAAAAGTTTGAGTTGGGGGGCAGCTTATATGATCGCTTAAGACAATGGGAAGATATGGGTGGAGTGGGGAGGGATAAGGTGGATAAGACTTATTCTTGGTACATGCTTTATGTGCTTTGCATGCATTATGAGGCTATGGGGCTTATTGAGCAAGTTGCCCTTGAGGCCCTTTCATTAATCAGCAAGCAATATGTTCATATATGGTTGTGGCTAACTGGTAAAGAGCAGCAGTCTTGAACTCTTTGTTACAGTTCTTCTTCTCAGGCTGGGACAGGATTTATTTTCAGCCCTGCAAGGGATTATTGGCATATCAGCTTGCTTCAGTTAACCTCCATTTCTTCTTTACATCTCCCTAAATAAAGTAGAAGCTCAAGCAAATCAAGATGGTTAGTAAAATCATTTATCATTCTAATTTTACTTTCAGTCCTTTTGGTCAAGGTAGTCCTTGGATTTCCTGAAGACCATGTTTGACTAGTTTAGCACTCCATAGACTGACACTCTAAAGCTACATGGATAGAAGAAAATGTCTGATGGCCTTCAGGTGCTGTGCAGCAAATTTGGTGATGATGAAGATAAATACAGGTCAAAGAAGGATAAAGATTAGAATGATCAGCAGTGAGACTAGGGCATACAAACCATGTGGTAGTAGACAGAAACCCCTTAAATGATTCCCATGCCCTATGGTTGCTGTTTTATGCCATGAAGCTCTTTGGCTTGTTTGAAGATTTTCTGGATATTGGTATTGACTTGTCAGTTAGTTTTGATCCAAGTATGATAGAATATTTGGCAACAGCAGAGATGCCTCCTTCTTCTGGCAGTAGGTAATCTAAAGCTAATGGATTTGTGGCAGTTGGCATTGTTTATGAACTCCAAAAAATATATATTGTATTATGTTTGTAAATTGCTCTGTTCCTCTGGGCATGGTTAAATGATGATTAGGGCTTTAATTGTGCCATGTCAGAAGAATATTCTAGACCCTGCCCAATTGTTGAGCAGGAACTCACAGAGAAACTGCATCAAAGAGAAGGGAGGATGAACTTTTGATCCTGGAGCCTAGAAAGAATCAAGCCCCAGGCATTAAGACAAAGCTTAGAGAGCCTGATAGTCTACAGCTGACCTCATGGAGAGAAAAGAGCAGCTGAGCTCAGAGAAAAATTAGCCCTGGGAGAGAGATGAGAGTTATCAAAGCCTACAGCTGATATTGGAAGAAAGTAGGACCAAGGAGCTTTAAATGAAGAGGAGCTTGAATATTGTCAGTCATCTTGCTCCAACACATGGCAACAGGCTTTGGTGAGGGAAATAAAATACTTTATGGCTTGGCAACTATAATATTCTACACCCAAATAAATGCCCTTTATATATGCCAAGAGATGTCTGGTATTTTGTATCAGCACCCCTTTGCCTGACAAAACCAGAATTTGATAACAGGTCTGGGGCTCTGCTTTTGCAATTAACAAAATGCTGGAATGGTTTTATAAATGGATAAGGGTTTTTTTTTTTTTTTTTGAAAAATTGTGAGAAACTTGGTAGAAAAGACCTATGGTGCTTTGAATAAACTTTTGATAGTAATATCAACTCTAAAGAGTCTTTTTAAGGTGTCTTAGAAGTAAATGATGGAACTATTATTAGAAACAGGAGTAAAGGTGATCCATGTTTTAAAGTCACATAGAATTTAGCAAAATAGACTCCTGATATTTTATGGAAGGCAAAATTTGAAAATGGCCAGACTGGGCATTTAGCTGAAGAACTTTCCAGATTAAATTTGAAAAAGGTGGCTTGGCTTCTCCTTACAGCTTATAGCAAAATGCCAGACAAGCAGGATAAGTGAAGACTGAATTTTGGGGCCCAAATAAAACAGAAACTGATTCTGGAAATTCCAAGGCTCTGGAAATCAAGTCCCCAGATGACAATGTCCCATTTGAGAACTTAACTAGGGTCTTATAAATCAAGATTGAAAATGCAGTTATCTAGGAAAGACTTTTGGAAATTCTTACTGTCTGGTGATTTAGGCTCTCCTTCCTGCATGCTAAACCAACAAACTTTTTGAGGGAGCTGTATGAGTAAAACCACTCTCAGTCTGAACTTAAAAGGACATGTCAGGGAGAGATTGAAGGGGAAATGACTTCAAGAGGAGAACCATGGAAACTGGCATCTTGATTCAAGATATCTCTTTGGGCCAAGAGAGAAATATCACCCATTTGAGTAGAGAGGGTAAGTTTGCCTCAGCAGTTGAAGAGGGTTGATATTCCCAGCCAATGTTCAGGGAGAGTTTTGACTCCTAAAGGTACAGAAAGGGTGGATCACATTCCCTGGGGATAACAGAGGTTGAGTTTGATGTTCCACACCTCTGAGGGGTGCAGGCCTATCACCAACTCATTGCTCTGATATGTTTGGGCCTGTATGCCAAAGGTTAAGGAAGATATTGTCTTCAGTTCACTGTACTCTGGGTGTTACTCTAACCCAAAGATTGGGCAAAATGTGGTACTCACATGAACACTCTTGGAGGCTGAGGTCCAGAGCTTGTTTGCTAATCAGATGCTTGATGAGGGTGGAACCAAGAAAATGGCCATTGGGCAAGTCTGTGAAAAGGGTTGGTCCCAATTGTGGCCCCAGGAATAAAAAAAATCATCTTAAGAATGACTCTCAGACTTTGATATCTAATGAAATATGCCCTGATGTTTACTGAACTGTAGAGGACCCATGGCACATGTTCCCTCCCAATTTCTCCTTATGGTAATGAAAATGTTTATATTTCTGTCCATTTGTGTATTGGAAGCAGATAAATTGTTTTGTAGGATTCAGAAGTTTACAGTCATATGGGACTTTGTCCCAAGTTAAACTTTATTTCTTTAATCAGTTTGTGATGTGATTGTGTACTTAGTATTGCTATTGAAATAAGGTTTTTTGACTATTATGTCTTTTTGGAATTCAGAGGGTAGAGTGCATCTGTTGGCTTTCTTCATGAATTCCAAAAATAGATATTGGCTTATGGTTGTAAACTGGTACTTTACTCTGTGAATGATTAAATTATGATCAGAGATTTGATTGGATCATGTCAGTAAGGCATTGAGTCCCTGCCCTCTTGGTGGGTGAGGACTCACAAAGAAACTGCACCACAGAAAAGGGAGGTTGGAGTTTTGATCCTGGAACCTGGAGAGAATTGAGCCCAGGGAGAAAGATGAGACTTATCCCAGCCTACAGCTGATATTGGAAGAAACTGGGACCACAGAGACTTAAGAGGCCCCAAAACATGTGCTCAGTCTTTAGTGAAGGAAGAAACTAATGTTTTATGGCCTATTAACTAAGCTTCCACCCCAAATAAATACAGTTTATAAAAGCCAGCAGATTTCTGGAATTTTGCATCAGCACCTCTTTGGCTGACTAAAATACAATTGTCCATAGTTTTGGCTATGAGGGAATAGAGAAAGTTAGTCTTCACAAGGTTTGCCCCATTTCTTGGGCTACTGCTTCAAGGATGGCACTGAGTTTGCTGATGATGTATTCATGGTATCCAAAACCTGTAAAGGGGTCTAAAAGTTTGAGCCTGAGACTTATTTCAGCCAAAATTAAACAATTAACCCTTTTGTTTTGTGTGGGATATATTAACTTATAAGGGTTGAAGTTGGGGGTCTATTTAAGAGTCAATTGTCCTTTGTATACTAGACTCTGGAACAGTGAGCAGACAAGGAGATGCTACAGAACCCATAGTGGTATTGCATAGGAAGACAAAATCTAAGGGGAGACATAAAATTGTTTGGAACATGAAGGAATAAGCAAAATAATAGAGTAAGGGTTATTTTAGTTAGAAAATAGGGCTAGGGAAGACAATTTTTACTACATTCTAGACAAAAAAAGGGAGTTAACTGAAGCAATAAGAAGAAAACAGAGTTAACCATGGTCCCTAGGCAACCAGTTATGATGTTCTTGCTCTTGGGGGAAGATTTATACATTAGTAAAGAAAAGAGACAAAGAGGCATTTTAAGTATACTCAGTCCATGTTTGGGAGAGCTGTCTGTATCAGATGCCAGATGCTTCTAGACCAAAGCAGAGGTCCAGGGTCATGTTTCAAAGCTTTCAGTAGTCCACTTGACTCAGGCTAATTTAGGGAAATTAAGGGAATCTTTTTTGTGTGGAAGAAAAACACAGCTGTGAAACATGTAGACATGGAATTCCCCTTGAGGTTGCTGGAAGAATCTCACAAGAATCCCCATAAAGAATGGGTTTTCATCTGGGATCAAGGAAAAGCCCAGGATATTCCCAAGGGGACTTATCATTGACCCCCCCTAGGGGATTGATGTATGGGGTTCTTAAAAAAACAACACTGAACAAATGGGACCCCTCCCCAAAATTAGCAAAATGGAATAATTAATGGCTTAAAAAGGCAACACAAAAGCTAAGTTGACCCCTTTATTTGCCTTTTTTGCTCTTTTTGCTCTCTGTCTGAACTACCCTACAACCAAGAACCTAAAGAAGATCCAGCAATATATTTTGGTAAAGCCAGCCAGGAGAAGAGGACATGAATCTAATTATGAATTACAGCCTATTCAATGCCCCTTTTGGTTATTCATTTTAAATGGGTTCCCCTCTTGGCCACCACAGTGCATAATCTCAAATTGAAGGTGGGGCTAATGTATAGGCCACTTCCATGTCATGAGTCCAGGCTTATTGAACAAGACCACAGCCAGTAGGATAGGGGAGCAGGGGTGGGGCACAGGATAGTAACCTGCAGAGAGTGGGTCCTGGGCTGGGTGGGACATCTCCACTCTAAAGCTCTGGCCTTGTTAGCAGCTGCAGGTTTTTTCCTAGTGGTGACTGCCATTTTTTCATAGGAAAACTGTAATCTGGGGGTTTTGTGGGGGTAAGTGCCCCAATGTCTTCCACAAACTTGGTTCAGGGGCTTTTGCTCAAACACAGGCATTGTGCATTTCCCAAAGACTAAGAATCTCATGGTCTGGGGCTTTGGTTAGGACAACTGATGTTGTCACTTAGCAGCAGTGGCAATGGCAGAAAGCTAGGGGTTTTCAACTCCCCATGTTTTTGAGCTTCTCCAGCCTCCCTTCCCACCAACCACACCCATCACTGTATTATGGGATGGTGGAGGGTGGCAGTGGGCAGGGCTGAGGAGAGTAGAATGGATGACCAACATTCTCTTTCCAGAGCTCATGGATTAGAGACTGTGTTCATACTTTACCTCAACTCCATGTTAAATCTTACTCTCCTACTACTGATATTTTTATTTCAAGTCCTTTAAAATGCTTTAGAATGTTTTAGAAACTGAAAATGCTTTTGTTAGTGAAGTTTGACTCCACCCATGCTGCAAGGAGATTATTGATTCAGGGCCTCCAAGGTTGAGGGCTGTAATAATTGATCACTAATCATTTAATGAGCCTCTGTATGTCTGGTTTAAGTGGGAAACTCCCAGGAAATAGAGCCATAAATGAGACTGCTCATTTTTTTTTTTTTTTAAGTGTGGTACATTTGTTAAAATTGATGAACACATTTTGGGTCTTTGCTACTAAGCATGGATTACAGTTTACATTGTAATTTTGTAGCTTACACTCTCTTCTGCACATTTCTCTGAGTTATTACAAGATATATAATCACCTGTATCTGTCATTGCAATGTCATTCAGGACAATTCCAAGTCCCAAAAATGCTTCCAAATTACACTATTTTCCCTCTCCCTCCCCTCAGAACCTTCAGTGGCCACTACCTCCACAAAAATGTTAAAAGTTTTTCCATTGCTGGAATAACAATAAGTCTACTCTAGTCATCACTCATCCCCCAATCCTGAGGATCCTGGGATGGTGATGCCCACTCTGACTCTAGTTGAGAGGGGGCTTAGGCAAATGGATGGGACTTTCTTGCTTGCAGTTGCAGGTTTTCTCTGTAAAAAGGAAGTTTCAAGCCTTTTTTCCTAGGAAAAATAATGTAATATAGGGGCTTTGGGGGGTGTAACTGCTCCCAATGTCTCTCACAAATTTGGCTTGGAGCTTTTGCCCAAACACCACTTTGCGCATCTCCCAAGACCAAGAATCTCATTGTCTGAAGACTTTGATTAGGAAGCAATTGGTTCCAACATCTCCCACAAATTTTGCTTGGGGATTTTGTATGAATTCCAGGTTCAGGGGTCTCCAAAAACCTTAGTCATGGGGGATACCCATTGGCAGGGTACTGAATTATCAAAATACAGAGATGAGAGCAGCAGCTCCAAACGTCTTCTAAAACCTATGCATCCCTCAAGCAGTTAGCATATATTTCAGGATCTTTGGCTTGGAGGGTAAAGTTTAGTCAGACTTGGACTCTGGGACACCAGATCAGTTGACTAATAAAATGTTTTAGTTGCTTGGTTAATATTGTTTTAGACAGTTAATAAAAGCCTTTCTTCATTCTTCCTAAAATCATGAATATGGCTTATAACCTAGTAGACTCCCCAAAACATTGTCTTTTCAGGGATTGGGAAAACTTGCTTACTGCTAATCTATGTTGCCATAATATAGCTGAAAGCAGACTCTGAATGGGACCCTGAATTCCAGTTAAACCTGTGTAACAGAGAAGGAGAGAGAGTTTGAAGGCCAGAAACAACCTGTTAATGTCTCCTTAAAGAGGTGAGAAAATATGCCTCAAACTTGCATTAACTCCCTTGTAGAAACATCCTTTTCAATTTTAAACTTGGTTGTACCTAATAAGGGGAGTGAGGATCAAGATCTACATTGTTCACTAAATCCCTCATATGCCATCAATTAAGATCAAGAAGTTCCTAGAAAATGCTAAGGGAATAAAATTCTCCCTTCTAATTTAAGCTGTGCTTAATTTTGTGTTTAACTTAAATGTACTTAACTTTGTCAGTCTTCTTGTGCCTAGAAAAGAAAATTTGTGATCTACCTGTTACAAACTGTATAATGGTGAAAGGTAACCTAAAAATTAGTCTTTAAATGTCAATGCTATCTTGCAAGTGGGTTTGATGCATAAATCAGAAGAGGAATTGGTTCAATTGCTAGGAAAACAGAAAATCTTAGCAAAGCTCTTACTAATAAAATTCTTGTGGATTAGTTAATAAAAGTACTCAATTTGCTTTAAACTGGAAACTTAGTAGAAACTAAGAGTTAAGTTCATTATTTAGATGCCTTTATATTATAAATCAGCAGTAAGATAATATCTGAAATTTCTATAACTGAGTGAATTTAGCCTAGACATCAGCTATTGTAATGATGATGTTTGACTAATTCACTTTGTTTATGGTTACTTTAGGTCGAACCAAACCCTTGGTTATGCTAGCTATTCTGATAAGTATAAACTGAGTTTGCCTTTATTTATGATTATATCAGTCTTACCACTTGCCTTTGTTTATGGTTATTTCAAAAGAACTTCTGCCCCCTATGGCTAAGGGGAAGACAAAGGTGAGACAACTCTGTCTCCTGTCCTTCCCCTGGTGGGAATAACCTTGCTTTCTCTCATGACTCCAAGTGAGAAGGAAATCAATGTTTGGTGGACTTCTTGACCCTCAGGTTTAAACATGCACTTTTCCAGTCAATTAGCCACCAGAGTCCTGCTATCACTGAAGACTCATAATTGGGGGAGGCCTTCTACCTCTAGTTTTTGGGTTACTGTTAGGGTTTTCCCCTTACAAAATTTGCAGTGATTAGCAGGTCCTAATTCTTTGACTCCATTTAGATTGAGCAAGGTGCCTGTGAGCTAAGACAGCCCATATACTTCCAAGAATTTAAAAAATAGACCAGATAAGGGCCTTTTCCTTCCATTCCAAGGTACCACCAACCTCTCCCACATTCCAGACCCTGCCCACTTCCCTCTGGCCATTTGGCCCCAGGCTGCACTCCATTTCCCTTCTTATTGATGTACAATTTAAAGTCATATACATCACCCTCCTGAAGTCTCACTTCAGACCCCCATAATGTCAGTAGGAGGCTGAAGTCTATTCTTCAGAACCCTTCTGTTGAGATAGTTTTCCAATAAACTTCCTGCCTGCAATCATGTCAGTCTCCATGTCCCAATTAATGCCATTTTTTCTAACAGTTGCTAAAAGCAGCAATTAATGAAAGAAACCAGTTTCCTATAGCATCAATGTCCTCAGTGAATATATACTGGAATTAGTATTTTTCATCTAAGGTCTGCCAAAGTCAAAATGGAAAATAAGCAAAACTGTGAAGTAAAGGAAAATTGTATTTTAAAACATTAGGTAAATTTTGGTTATAAGTCAGTAATTAAATAATGAAATTCTTGTGCAGAACTGCATGGTCAAAGTGCAAATTAGATCAATTAGAATTAGCCTTCAAATTAATATTTTCAATGCTATTTTATAGTCAAATTTATTTTGTAAGAAAATTAAAATATAACAGAGTTGTGTGATTCTGTGTCTCTCTATACATGCCTGCTTATTTTCTCAGTCTATATCATCATATATCAGGATGGTAATATTAAATTAACACATGCAAATTCTTAAAAATGCTCCATTCAAATTGTTAAAAGTTAAACATGTGCTATATATCTGAGGGAACATTCCTGAAGCCCAAATTCAGCTATACAATATGGAAAGTTCATAAAGAACTCTAAATATAGAAACTAATGGGAAAGGGAAACAAATTTTTCTTAAGCTCTTTAACTTGCCCAACCCCAGGGACTTCTCTTCACAAGAGATATGAGGGAGGGACAAGTTTTGGCAGATTAAAACTATCTTGTTTGCTGGGAAATTAAAAATCATAATTTGTCCTGTAATTCCCAAATTTAAACACTTTAGCAGCCTTAAAATAGTAGTGGCTAATTATCCTATTACCAAATTTCAATAAGCAAAGAAAAAGTCTTTGAAAGCTATGGATCCCATAAGATTGGCAGCCATGAAAAAAACAGTAGAATACAAATGCTGGAGAGGATGTGAAGAAAGGGGAACACTCATCCATTGCTGGTGGGAATGCAGAAGGATCCAACCATTCTGGACGACAGTTTGGCAGTTTCTCAAAAAATTATCCATAGATTTGCCATATGACCCAGCAATACCACTGCTGGGTATATAACCATCAGATCTGAAAACAAGGACACAAACCGATATATGTACACCAATGTTCATAGCAGCATTGTTCACCATCGCCAAAAGTTGGAATCAATCCAAAAGTCCATCAACAGATGAGTGGATCAATAAAATGTGGTATATACACACAATGGAATACTACTCAGCTGTAAGAACCAATACACTACATTCACACGTGATAACATGGATGAACCTTGAGAATCTTATGTTGAGTGAAGCAACCCAGGCATTGAAGGACAAATACTATATGACCTCAATGATATGAAATAAGTTAACTGCCTCAGAGAGCTAGAGTCTGGAAAAGTGGCTTACTGGAAATCAGGGGGTGGAGGAAGGATGTGAGTTAATGCCTATAGGGGTGGAATCTGTGATGAGCTGGGGGTAAGTATGAGCACAAAGAAGGGACAAAATGGGGGCAAGGGTTTACCTTCGGGTGGGGTTTTCTGGGTTTGAGGGGGGCTGGGGATGGGAAGAGGGGTAATATGGTCCAAGAAATAGGTGGGAGGGAGGGGCAACATACAAACATGGGAGAGTTCCAGAAGTTCATTGAGAACTAAATGTTGAGTAAAACGTATCAAAGTATAAGTAGGAGGGTTACCTGGTTAGGATGCTCAGGGGGTATGGTCTGATGTGGGAGGACTCCGGAGGGAATAGCTGAAGGCTCATTTTGCCAAGGTGGGTTCTACCATTGGGTGGGGTGGACCCATATCCTGGGGAAGACTAATGCCGTCGAATAGAGAGAACTGTATCTCTCGTGAGAAAGGACGGCTCCCAGGGCATTAGATTGGCAGGCGTTGTGGGCCCTAAGGGGAGGGGAAAATGGACGTGCAATGGATGGAACAAAGGTAAATAAGGGGGCAAAAGAGGAGTTATGTGAGAGTACACGAGGATGAATATAAAACAGCTAATATTACACCAAAAACATATAGGGGACGACAGACTAATAATGAAAACCATAAGACAAAACATAGGATAACTAAAAAATTTAGAAAACTGTACAACCTAAAGTATGGACCACATAGTAAGCACAAATGTTACTTTGTTTGAAAACTATAGTTTCAGAATCTGTACATCAGTTTCAGGAAATATGATATGAATAAGTTAAAAGATAATTGCTGTGGAAGGGAAAAGGTTTTATGGTGGATCTGGGGAAATACTGTATATTGTATATATGAATTTTGGTGATCTAAGACTCTTCTGAAGCTGACATTATGTTGGGATTCACTTTACGGGAAGTTTTGGATCACAGAGTGGTTCAACAATGGCAGCGGAGGAATACTGATATGGGATGTTATTGACAGGATATATATGGTTGACAGGGAGTTATACAGGGCATATGCCCAGGGTATATGGTAATGTCTATATATACTCATAGTGGAAACAATTAAAAACAACAGCTGGGGGGGTACTGGGCTCCTGGCCGGGGGGTCACTGTTGTGGGCCCTGGGAGAGCAGCGGCAATCCTCCAGGTGCAACGGCAAAAACCAGGAAGGAAGGAGGGCCCAACAGTGGGCTCTTGATACTAATGGCTACACTTTTGAGCCTATGCACCTGCAATAAGAACAAGGCCTAGAGTAGCATTGTGCCTGGGGGTTTCCTCCTGACAGCCTTCATGTTACTCAAATGTGGCCACTCTCACAGCCAAACTCAGCGTGTAGATGTGATGCATTCCCCCCAGCGTGGGACACGACACCCGGGGATGAGCCTCCCTGGCACCGAGGGATCACTACCACATACCAGCTGAAGAAGCAACTAGAAAATGACCTTGAATTAAAGATTCAATGCGGAACAGCAGAATATACCTATCTGCATATAATAACATGACTTCGGGAAGCGGTTTGACCTAATGTAAGGGGGAAATGGAAAGGAGAAATGAGATTATAAGGCTGTGAGTCTCTAAAAAAGAGTCTGGAGGTTGTCAGAAGGAATAGCCCTATGTACAACTGAACAGAGTCTAAGAGACAGATAAGGTAGATACAACCCCAGGTATTGGTTCTTTTGAGGGATAAAGAGACCCACGGGTTCTATGGTCATGGCAGAAGGGGTTCACTGCCATGACAGATGGCCCTTCTTTGGAGCTGGTGTTTCTGCGTGATGGAAATGGACTCAGAGGGGATCTCTTTTCACAAGACTTGCATGCTACTTTATTGGAATTGTAGTTGGTGCTGGGTTTAAGATATATGTAAGGGATTTGAATCTCTGGACTGATAATATGACACCCAGGCCCAGAGCCTCAACAGACTTCAGCTCCTACACTTTGACTTATTGGACTTACTCCACTCAGCTAACATGGAGTTGAAGAAAGTCAACCACCACAACATGGAGCCTAGAGTGTCTACAACTAGAAGCGGGAAGAGTGCATCCAGTACCCAAGTGGAATCTAAGCCCTCACTTGACATAGGTGTGCAATGGACACAACCAATCCAATGTCCACAGAGAAAATGTGGAATGGGTGTGGGAACGGTAGCCATGGGGGCTGCTGGGTGTGGGGAACGGGAGGAAGAGATGAGATGTGGAGGCGTTTTCGGGATGTGGAGTTGTCCTGGATAGTGCTTCACGGACAATTACGGGACACTGTAGATCCCCCCAGGGCCCACTGGATGGAACGTGAGAGAGTCTGGGCTATGATGTGAACCATTGACTATGGGGTGCAGTGATGCTCAGAGATGAACTTACCAGGTGCAATGGATGTATCACGATGATGGGAGAGAGTGTTGCTGTGGGGGGAGTGGGGGGCGGGGGCGGTGGGGTTGAATGGGACCTCATATTTTTTTTTAATGTAATTAAAAAAATAATAATAAAAAAAATCACTTGAAAAAAAAAAAAAAAAGAAAGCTATGGAAATATCTTTTAAAATAAACAATTAAATTTATTCCAGCAGTCAGTATGCTTTTAAGATTATTAACAGTTTCAATTTTTCAGCTTAGGTATTATCTCCATAAGCTTATAAAATACCAAGTATAAATAAATTAACACTATGTCTATTAAATCTTTAAGATGATGGAAGTTGTAAAAGTTCATGTCTAATGAAATTAAATTAATTAAATGTAGATCGGACCTTTCTTAAACTGATAAAGTAAATTTCATTGATTGCTAACTGTAATTTAATGATAATATTTTAAGGTAAATAAAACCATCTATGTGGCCATGGTTAATTATAAGGAGTTTTCTTCTAACTGAAGCATTAAAATAGCTAATTCCAGGATGCCATACTAATTAGAAACCTAAATTGATATTAACAGCAAAAAGTAACTTCATAACAGTGAAACTTGTCAGAAACCACTTCAATCTGCATTTTTAGGTGGCGATAAGGAAATATAATCTTGATTCCACTGGAAATATTCAGTTTTAATAAAATAAAGTATTTTTCTTGTACTGTTGTAGGAAAATACCTATTAATTAATGTCACCATGGTAAAGTCATAGAGTGAAAAAGCAAAATACTAGAACGTTAAGATTATTTGATATGTTATACATTCCATTGGAAGTATTTGGAAAGTATATGAAAAAAAAAAAAAAGATAGACTTCATTATTGACAAACTTTCCTGTACATTCAAACCAGGACTTCAGTATACTGCTTTTTGCCTCTCCATTTGAATTATTGTCTAATGACACCTGAAACATTAAAAGGATCTACTTCATCTCTGGTTACACTCCTGAAGTGGAAGGAGACAACATTACAGTTTCAGACTCCTGCAGCAGCCAGTGATGGCTGTATATGGCCAGATGTACAATGGATATTGCCTCCAGACTGACACTGTTTCATAGTGCCAAATGTTGCTATGCACTAGGCTGGTTAAATACTAGAATACTTTTTCTTAGTTTCTCTCTAGGGCCAGCATGTTGGCTGTGTGAAGGGCATATCATGTGGAACAATGATTGCCAGAGTGATGTAAGTAGAACTTAAATAAAATTGGTATTTTGGCTTGCTCCCATGGAGAGATAACATGCATTATTTTGAAAACTTTGAGCTTCAATCTATTAAACTTCAGCTCAAAGAGAAATTTATGAACTGTTTAGTGCATTGATTAAAAATAAATAGTGTGCCTATATGCCTGATGATTATGGTGATATCTTTTCTATTCTAGATCATATTGAACATGTTAAAAGTCTTGGTAAACTTCATTTTCTAATTAGTTAATGAACATGCTTATCCCAGGACTACCTCTTAGCCCTTATTCCAAAATCTGTCCCACTCATACCATAGGGAAGACTGGCAGACCCATATTTCACCCTGCTGGGGCTAAGCATTTTCCCATCATAAGGGAAACAACAAATAAGGTGGCCAGGACCCACTTCAGCTTATCCCCTTCAAGATGGTCTATTGGCAACTTTTGTCACCCAGTACTGGAAACCAGGTTCTGACCAAACCTGGCAGAAGAACAAGACTCATGCACAATTAGAGCCAAAATGAGAGGGATCTTACTCTGTGATTCTGATCACTTTCAGGGCTATGAAAATTGAAGGAATTACCAGCTGGGTGTACTTATCTTGAGTGAAGCAAGCAGTGCAAGGAAGTGCTTGCTCACCAGAAGCACCTGACAGGACATATAAGTGCCAGTCACTGGATGGCCTAAAATATCTCTTCAAGAAACAAAGCTGAGTTGGGTCTGTGTCAAAGTCAGCTGCTCTCTCTAACTTTAGCCCAAATACCTATTGCCAGGTGCTGCCCTGGTGTAACAAATTTGCAGGGCTCTTAACATACTAACAATAGCACAGGAAGGGAAATGTATATTCCTTAAAGAGGAGGTGTCCTTATGTTAGTCACTCTGAAATAGTCCTAAACAGCATTTTACACCTGAAATATAAAGCCTACCACTTCAGGAGGATACAGGCTTTGGTGGAAACTGGAATTTCCTAAACTTGTGGTCCAGTATCCTTTTAGTGGGATCATATATCTTCAAAACTAATTAAGTTTGTTTCTTCCAGAATCAACACCTTTTTAGCCATATGGGGATTTCATCCAGCTCCACCCACAGTGCCAGATTCATTTTCCCTCAACCGTGATAGAAGAGCAAGGGGGTTTTATACCTTGTCAGGTAAGGCCTACTGCCCCTAACAGCCAAAAGTAATTGTAGAAGTATGACCATCATCCTTCACCAATCCTTGAAGTATAAAGGTGTAAACCTTCTCTGGCAGTTGGAAATAATTTATGAATTGCAAAAATAAATATTGGATCAGGTTTGTAAACTGCTATGTTCTTCTGGGCCTATTAGATTGTGGTAGATTCATAGATTTCACACTTACTTGAATAAAATAAGCCTGGGACTTTGATTTGGCCACATCATTAGGATGTCAAGTCCCACCCCTTTGGTGGGCAGGGACTTACAGAGAATGATACAACAGAGGAGAATATTTGAGTTTTGCTGCTGGAGCCTGGAGCAGTAAATGCATGGAGAAGGAGGGCACAGAGGAAGAGAGATATCTCATTAGATAGAATCCTGAAGCTCCAGGTTTGGAAATGAGCTATTCACCTGAGAGTGTACAGCTGCAGAGAAAAGCCCAGGATATTCCCAAGTGGCCTTATCTTTGGGCTCCTCAAGGGAATTGATTGATGGGATAATCAATCAAAACAGCAAACAACTAGGACACGTTGTAGAAATTAGCGAGAGGGAAGAATAATCAATAGTTTAGAAAAAAGTCAGTGCAGAAGCTAAATTGACCTTTCTATTTACCTTTTTGCCCTTTTTTCACTCTCTGTCTGGATCAGCCCACAACCAAGAAACTAGAGAAAATCTGCCAACATACTCAAGTGATGGGACTGGTTTTAGGTTTTATAGGTGAATCTAATAGTCAATTTCTCAAAGCTTTGCAGCAGCAGAGGAGATAAGGAGAATTTGAAAGGTTCTTTTCCACTGAGGCTCAAGGTTGTGTTTCCAAGGATACCTTTTCTCATAAACCCAATCTTCTGGTTACACAGGCAGTGGAGAATTGTGAGGATCTGTAGAGAGAGACTCAGAAGCAGTTTTGTGAAGTTCAGAAAGAAGTAGTATTTTTGGCGGTAGGTAACCAGTGAGGGACTAACTTCAGCAATTTGTGATTGGGGAAATGAGTCCATGGTTTTGCCACTATTTTCTAAGGGGAAGGTTGGGGATGGCCAAAAGAGCATCACTTTAAATTCATGAGTACCAGGGGGAGGACTTTAATCTAGGGGCAGAGTGAAATTGTCCAGTAAGTTCTCTTAGCTGTGTCTTGATTAGGTCATTGCTGCATTTAACTAGGCCTGATGATTGGAGGTGATAGGCACATTGGAAATGTTAATGGGCAAAGGTGACAAAAGTTTGGAGAGGGGTTTCCATGTAAAGTGGGTGCTACAGTCACCATAGAATTTTTTAACACAGTCTCCATGGTATGAGGCACAAAAACTGGCAGAGCTGAGTCTAGGATTTCTTCAGAGATGGCTTGAGCCTAAGTTTTAGAGGCAAGGCAAGGACTTTGCCACTTAAAAGTCCTTCTTCAGGAAGGGAGGCATTGAGTTACTGCATCCAAAGTCAATAATGATTAATATGTGCATTCCCTCCTTTTTCATTCACAGTTGGAAGGGGAGGAAGTAATTAGGAAGCCCCAGGTAAAAGTGCTTTAACAGAGCTGCTGCAATTTGGGGAGGAAAAACTGGAAGAGTTGGGGGAGAAATTGCAAAGTAATATGCTACAATCCACTCTTTCCCACAACTCTTACAGTGTTTCTGGCACCTCTTCCAAAAAAGGCCCTGAGTGTGGAACAGGAGGTTTTATAAACAACAGTACTATGATATAAGGTCACTGTTACAATATAAACAAGACAAACAACTATAGGAGTTCCTGGGTTCTGGGAGTTGTCACCTAGAATGGCAAATCTTATCTTAAAGATAAGGGAGGGACTTTCCAGGGGAGACAAGAGATGCCAGGTGCTGACAGGTATCTGAACTTCTATTAGTCCCATGGATCCTGGATTGTTGTTACAGTGGCAACTAAGATAAGTAAGAAGTTACAAGAAGCCCTGTGAATCTGGAAAAGAAGACTAAGGGTGGAAGAACAAACATCATGGGAGGTCCACGGTTCAAACCCCAGGCCTTCTTGACCCATGTGGAGCTGGCCCATGCACCATGCTTATGTATGCAAGGAGTGCTGTGCCATGCAAGGGTGTCTCCTGCATAGGGGAGCCCCACACACAAGGAGTGCACCCCATAAGGAGAGCCACCCAGTACAAAAGAAAGTGCAGCCTGCCCAGGAATGGCACCGCATACATGGAGAACTGACACAGCAAGATGATGCAACATAAAGAGACACACTCCATACTCAGATGTGCTTCATTGTCAAGTGCATATTTAGATTAGATTCTTGAATTGTAATGTTGATCTGCTGCTTTTTTTTAAATAAAATTTTACTGAAAATGTAAAAAAAAAAAAAAAAGAGAGAGAGTGAGACAGATTCCCAGTGCCACTGATAAGGACAGAAGCAGTCACATAAGAACACATAGTGAATGGACACAGAAAACAGACAATGGGGGAAGGGGAGAGAAATAAATAAAAAATAAATCTTTAAAAAATATTAACTGTAACTATCTTGGAGGGGAAGTTTTCTCTGGTGAGTAATGTTACAGTGGGAGTTTCTCCCATAGGACCTAGGAAATTTCTTAGAGTGGGCAAGATCTTGGCTTCCATTAACACACATTTTAACCCTTCAAAGTGCAGGTCTTTATGCCAATTGTGTTTTACCACCCTGTGGCAGCTCCTTTAAGTCCACTTTTTTGTGTAGCCACAATGCTGCTTCTTCATGACTTAGAATTAGCTAACTTTAATACTGGGTTCCAGGTGTTAAATAGGTACTTAAAAATTTCTAGGTATCTATCAGGTTATACAGAAAATGTAAAGTATATTAGGGTTTAGAAATAGTGATTAGAGATGAGCTCAGGTATAAATATGACTGCTGCAGAACTTACAATATAGGACAAATTTCCTTAAATAAAACTGTTACCAGAGATTAATTACAACCTATATTAGGAATTTTCTTTCATTTTAGTTTTACACCTTTACTAAGATTAGTTTAATCAACAGATATTTTACTTTAGCAGGACAGAAAAAAATAATTTTTTCTTAATTATTTCACGTAATCTTAATATTTTCAATGTAATCAAGGTTATCTTCCCCTACCACCAAATTAATATGCAGATTGAGGTGGCATCTGATAGGTTCATTGTTATGAGGTTACTTTTGATATAAATATTAATTCATATTTTTATTTAAATACTTCCTGGAACTAGACAACTATATAGAAATACTTGTTTAGAAAATGGCTTTTACAGACTTCCCATAATTATTCATAACTACATAGACTAGTTATTTCATCTTAGGATAAATTTCACATTTAGCAGACTAAAATTAATTTCACCAACCCTCCATAACTTTCAATACTTATTCAGGTTTTGTCCTACTTAATCCTACCCTCATAAAAACCAGTCATTTTATCTTAAGGCTAAAACAATCTCCCTTAAACAAACTTAATAAGCTTTAGTCAGCATTGACTATGAATTCATTTCCACAAGCATTTTACTTCTTTTTATATCCACTTAAGTCATATCTCATTCTGCTTTGTGAAAGGTAGTCATTTCACTTTAGGACAGAATTACATGTTTTTTCCCTTTAACATAATTTTATTAAAAACAAACACAACTTTCATTATTTTCTGTATAACTATATGGGTAATTACACTTCTGTCAAATAAAGTTGAAAAAAATTGTTTATTAAAGAAATATTTATTTTATCCTCTAAAGAAAACTCAAACTTCTTTTTAAATGATATTTAAAAAATTATGAATGACCTCAAAGCATAATGACTAACAGACTCTGGAATACACTATAATTGTTTAAGTTGTTTTAAACATGGTTTAGATTAACCTTTCCATTGCTTTTATTTTATTATTAAAATTTTAATTTTTAAAGTAACTTAGGTATTATAAATGTTACATGAAAATAGAGGGGATTCTCCCACACACTATTTCCCTCTGACACTTTCCCACAATAATAACATCCTTCATTAGTGTGGTACATTTTTTACAATTAATTAACACATTTTGAGTCATTGTTTCCAACCATCATCCATAGTTCACTTTATACTATACACTTGGTCAATGCACAATTTTGTAGGTTATGAAAAAATATATTATGGCATGTATCCACCATGCAGGACAAATTCACTGTGCTGAAAATGCCCTCATATACATCTATTCTTCTCTCTCCCTCCCCTCAGAGTCCCTGGTGGCCATCGTATGTATGTCAAAGATAAAAGTTATTCCATTGCTAGAATAATTGTACAATAGGATAATAAACTATTTTAGTCCATTGTTACATTCCCTAATCTTGAGAATCTTATAATGGTGACACCTAGTTTGCTTCTATTTGAGATGGACCATAAGTCCCATGAGGCAGATGGAAGGAACAATCTTATTTACAGTTGTATACACTCTCTGTTCTTGGGATGGGTGTTGTCCATCATCATCAACTTGTTAGTTGTCCTGGGTGAGTCTTATGAACTGAAGAGTAGGTGTTGTAACTCTGCTGAGATTCAGGGCTCAACTGGTCCTTGGACTGACCAGATTTAAATCTCTTGGACATATAGCTATCAAGTCTAATAGTAACTATATGTTCAAATAGATGGGACAGAAGAGCCATCCATAGGGAAATAATAAATGAGTTTAAGTCTGTTACACTGGGGAGTATAAATTCCAAAGTAAGGCCCACTGACAGGATGCTGAAATCCTGAGCTTCTCTTCCCTGCTTAAAGTGCCTGGATGTCTCTAGGGATGTAGGAGTCCTGCTATTTGAAATGCTGTTTACAGTGGCTGTCAATAAGATCCTGCATAGATGTGGAATGGACACAACCAAGCCAAGGTCCACAGGAAGGAGGAATACAGTAAAGATTAGAGTGGACGTAATGATATTCTATTCATGAACTATTGTGGTTAATAATCAAGAAAATGTGGCATTGGTGTGGAAAAAGTGGCCATGGTGGCTGCTGGGTGTGGGGAATGGGAGGAAGAGATGAGATGTGGAGGCATTTTTGGGACTTGGAGTTGTCCTGGGTGGTGCTGCAGGGACAATTGCCAGACATTGTATGTCCTCCCATGGCCCACTGGATGGAACATGGGAGATTGTGAGCTATGGTGTGGACCACAGGCCATGGGGTGCAACAATGCCCAGAGATGTACTCACCAGATGATGCAATGGATGTGTCATGATGATGGGCAAGAGTGTTACTGTGGGGGGAGTGGAGGGGTGTGGGCAGTGGGGGTGAATGGGGACCTCATATTTTTTGAAATGTAATATGTTTTTTAAAAATGAATAAATAAAATAAAATAAAATAAAAAAGATCCTGCTGAGATATGCATACACATAACTTCTGGAATGAATTCATGACTCACTTTGAAATCTCTTAGCTGTAAAAACTCATTCATATTTATCATTTTACACTTTTTCTCAAGGTCTTTTTATAGACACATTGCTAGCTGGCACTTGGTAATAATCTCTCTGTGCCAGGGAGGCTCATCCACAGGAATCATGTCCAATGCTGGAAGGAAGGTGAATTTATATGCTGAGATTTTCTGAGAGAGGCCAAATTTGAGCAAAAGGACGTATTCAGGAGGTAACTCTTAGAAAATATATAATACTAGGGTAAGTTTCAAATTCAAAAGAAAAGATCTATAAGTACAGTAATCAATACCAAGGGCCAGGGTAATGGTATGCCTTCCTTCACTAGTCATTGCTCTTCTACTTAGGGAATCTTGTCATCCTTTTAAATAATTTAGCAAACTCTCCTTGGTGGGAATTCAACATTATTTTGATTATTGTGTGCCTATCCAGTTGAAAAGACAATGCTACATGAACACTTGAATATATTCATATACCTTAGAGGCATGCTCCAGGTAAACCCCTTCCCATGAATCACCCATCATTAACATCCCACAGCAATGATCTTCTCCCTACCACAGTTGTGACCCTCTTGTGATCCAAAATCTCAACAAAAATGAAGGTGACAAAAGAAACAAAGAAAACTAATATCTGAAATCATAATACCTTTAAAAATAAATATAATAGGACTTTTTGTTTCTGGATTTCCTCCTCAGATTGCTCATTTTTGGTGCACAAAAATGTTACTGATTTTTTTGTGGTGATCTTATACCTTGCTACTTTACTGAATTCATTTATCTGTTCTAGATACTTTGTTGTAGATTTCTCAGGGCTTTATATTATAGGTTTATGTCATCTGCAAATAATGAAATTTTTACTTCTTCCTTTCCAATTTGTATGCCTTTTATTTTTTTTCTTGCCTAAGTGCTCAAGCAAGTACTTCTAACACAATATTAAATAAGAGTGATGACAATGACATCTCTTTGTCTTGAGCGTTGGATAATTTGATAAATATATTTCTTGGGGTGGATTTGTTAGGATCTATATTGTCTGTGGTTGACTGCAATTTCTGGACATATACATCCAATTTCCTCAAGCTAGTTTGGAAATTTTCAGTCATTATTTCCTTTAGCACTCCTTCCATCCCCCTTTCCCTTCTCTTCTCCATCTTGGACATCTATAATGCATATGTGTGTGTATTTGTATTGTAATTCAATCCCTGAGTTCCTCCTTATTATTTTCTTTTTATCTGTCTTTTCTCCTATCTGTCTGATTTCAGATGTACTGTCTTCAACATTATTTATTGGTCCCTCTATCTTTTGAAATCTGTTGTTTTATGTTTCTTGTGTAATTTTTAAAATTTCTTGCATTGAGCCATTCATCACTGTATTATTCAGCCAAAACTGTGCTGATGCAAAGTATCAGAAATCCATTTACTTCTATAAATGTATTTATTTGGGGTAGGACCTTACATTTACATGGCCATGGATCCAATGCAAAGTATCATAATTGTACTTTCTGACACAAAGTCACTTGCCAAATGTTAAGCAAGATTGCAGGTGTGTCATCAAGTGTTCAGCATTTCTTCTTCCTCTTAAGGCTCTGAGGTCCCAGCCTTTTCCAATCTCAGCTGTAGTCTGGAATAAGGCTCATTTCACAGGACCTTTCACTTGCTCTGTTCTCTTCAAAAGGTCAGCTGTAAAATATCAGGTTAATGGTTTATGTCTCAATGGGACTCTAGTTTAAAAAACAAATTCTCTCCTCTTTGATTTTTTTATTTTTTTATTTTTTGGTGTATTTACTTCTCTGTGTGTCTACTTGACTGAGTGTCTGTTTTTATAGCCCACAAAGGGGATGGGGATTCAAACTAGGTTGTACTCTACTAACATGTCCTAATCAAAGTTCTAATCTTAACATAATTTAATCAAAGACATTTTAGTTGAATCTAAAACAGTCATAGTGTTTCATGCCCAGCAAAACAGTCCGTTTTACAACATAATCTCTCTTTTTGGAATTAATAAATAACCTCAAACTACCACACTCCACCCTCTGAATTCCAAAAAGATATTAAAATATTTTTTAAAAAACTTAAATCATTTTGGTTAACAATGTTAAGTTCAATATCACATCACAATCAGTTTATAAAAATACAGTTTGTCTTGGGGCAAAGTTCCTTCTTGGCTTAGACTTGTGCAAATTTCAAAACAATTTATCTGCTTCCAATATACAAAGTGATAGACAAAGGATACTCATTTGCATTACCAAAAGAAGTTGGGAGGGAAAAATGAATCACATGTCCTCTACAGTTCCAAAAACTCTCAGGGCATACTTCATTAGATTTCAGTGTCTTAGAGTCATTCTTAAGATGATGGTTTCTTCTTATCCTTGGGAACTTTTATTGGCCCACATTTCCATAGGCTTGCCCAAAAGTTCTTTGCTTCTTTCCACCCTTATTAAGCATCTGGTTGGTGATAAACTTCCAAACCTCACCACCCAAGAATGTAGGGGTGATGGACACATTTTACCCAATCTCTGGAATAGAATTTCAATCCCCTTAGTACAGAGGTGGAGGAAACATTCTCCCAAATCTCTGGCATACAGGTCCAACCCTCTCAGAAAAATGAGTTGGTTACCTGGCCTTCCCTAATCTATGAGGGCAAGGCCCAACCCTCTCAGATATATGGGTTGTTGACCATACTCTTCTTAAAACTTAGGGAACATAAGGGGATGTCTTATTCTGGACCTCAGCCATCATGGTTTTCTTCTTAAAGCCATTTTCCCTTTCATCTCACCCCTACATATTCCTTTTAGTACACATTCATGCATCTCTCTCAAAAAACTTGCTGATTTAGCATGCAAGAAATAGGGATCCAAGCCATTGGATAGTAACATTTTCCACAAATATTTCCTGGGTAACTGTATTTTCAATCCAGACTTACAAGTTCCAAGTTTAGTTAAGTCAACAAATGGGGCACTATCATCTGTGGACTTGATTTCTAGAGCCCTGCAATTTCCGGAATCAGTTTCTGTTGCTGTGTTTTCTTTTTCTTTCCTCAGCAATTCAGTTATCAGTTTATCTCTTTCCTCTAATGTTTTGCAATAAGCTGCAAGGAGAAGCCAGGTGACATTTTCCACATTGTTTGCAAATCTTGGTTAAATGTCCTAGCTCATAATTTTAAATACTGCCTTTCATACAATATCAAGAGTCAATCTTGCTAAGTTCTCTGTGATTTTAAAACACAAATTATCTTTCCTCCACTTTCCAATAATATTTTCATCTTTCCCTTCTAAGGCATTATCAGAAATAACTTTAGGGTCCATATTCCTACTAACAGTCTCTGCACAGCAATCTAAGTATTTTCTATCAAGCATCTCACAATTCCCCCAAAAGTACCCATTACCCATTTATAAAACCATTCCAGCATTTTGGTAATTGCAAAAGCACCAACCCATTTCTGGGGCCAAATTCTGCATTAGTCATTCAAATGGTACTGATGCAAAGTATCAGAAATCCGTTGACTTTTATAAATAAAACATGTTTATTTGGGGGAAGAAGCTTACAGTTACAAGGCTGTAAAAAGTCCAGTTCAATGTACTATAAGGGGTACTTTTTTAGACCCCAAAGCTGGGGGAATAACCAGAGATGTTGAGAAAAATAAAAGATTACCAGAAGAGTTAGGCAGCACTGGCATTTATGACGTCTGCAGAAGTAAAAAGAAAGTCTGAGAAGGCATCTGTCTCTGCATCCTCACTAACTTAGTTCCTCTCTTTCTCAGGGCAGCCGAGTGACAGCCTGCCTGGTGAGATCCCTCTTCCCCTCTCCCTGGGGCTACCTAAATGTCAGTTGGGGTCCCCATCATGATGAAAAGGGGCTCAGGTGGCCAAATTCACCAAAAGGAAACCACTCTCCACCCTCTACAGAACACTTCTGCCCCCCCAACATTCCCATCTGCCCCCCCCCCGAAACATTCCCTTCCACTCAGTTGGCTGCAGCAAGCCAAGGGTTTTACAGAGGCTATTTTCCTTGAAGGTATGGTATAGGAGCAATTACCAATCGCAGAGGTGAATAACTCATGGTTTTCCATTGGAGTCTTTGTTTCTCCATCTGCTTCCTCCTAGATGATGTTCAACATTTTCATTTTCTACAGAACACCAAAGCAACTCCCTGGGGTAGGTTTTTGCCCATTCTTGGTTGTTTTTTGTGAGATAGTTCAGCACTGCCTACCTACTTCAATGCCATCTTCTTAGAAGTCCCCTGTCTATAGCTTTTAAAGACCTTTTTATTCCTCACTGAATTTTGACTATTGGATTATTAAGTTCTGTTATTTCAGTAATTAAAAATCCAAATGCATAGGTGAGGCAAGATAGCATCAGAGTAAATGCACTCTCATCATCTCTTCTACAAAAAAAGAAAACAAAGAGCTGAGTGGGAACCAAATTCTGCCTGATTGAGCTGTTTTGGGGAACCTGCAAAGCAGGGGGCTTCTGGACATCAACCTAAAGACAGTATGACTAAAAGAGTGATTGCTCCAGTTAAAATTGTGGGTTTCTGTCACTTATGCCCAAAATTGTGGGAAGGCTAAACCCTTCCCTTAGGGCTGGTAGCTGAAGAATTCCCAAAACACTGCCATTCACATGGTGGCATTCCCTAAACCCAGAGTTCCCCAAACCCAGATTCCCAAATATACATTCCCTGAACACCATTTTCCCTGAATCCCACATTCCCTGAACCCATGTTCCCTGAACGCACCTTCCCCAAATACAGTGCTCCCTAAACACCAGAATTCTTCTAGTCTTCCAGTCCCAGACAAACTGTGAGAGCAGGGAGGTTCTGGTGAAAGATACAGAGACCTCAAGCATGTGGGTACAATTGTCTGGACCCCCCCCCCTTTTTTTCCCTTTATTTTCTTTTAAATATTACGTTCAAAACATATGAGGTCCCCATATATCCCCCCCCACTCACCCCACCCCTCCCACATCAACAACCTTTTCCATCATTGTGGCACATCCACAGCACGTGGTGAATACATTCTGGAGGACTGCTGCAGCACATGGACAGTGGTCCATATTGTAGTACACTCCCCCTCAGTCCACCCAGTGGGCCATGATGGGACACACAACATCCAGCATGCATCCCTGCAGTACCACCTAGCACAACTCAAAATCCTGAAAATGCCCTCACACCATATCTCTTCTTCCCTCTCCCAACCATAAACAGTCACCATGGTCATCCTCTCCACATCACTACTACAATTTCTTCCCTTACTAATCACAATAGTTCCCCAGCAGAACACCAGTAAGTCCACTTTAATCCATACTCTATTCTTCTATCTTTTGGACCATGGGTTGGCTATGTCCAGTACCCCTTTACATCAAGAAGGGGCTTAGATTTCACATGGATGAGGGATGTAATTCTCCTGCTTGCAGCTGTAGGCACTCTTGGCTCCCTGGTGTGGTAGTTTACCCTCCTCACCTCCCTGTCAGCTGGCCAGAGTAAGTCCAAGAAACCAGAGGGTAGGAGCTGCAAGTCTGATGAGGCCCAGGTCCTGGCCATCACATGGACAGTTCAGAGATTCAGGTTGCCTGAGTATACAACAACCCAAACACTAACCACAGGTCTGGTAAAAGTAACAGAAGAGGAAAATGTTGAAAGGTTATAGCTGAGTCCAAATCCATCACACTCAGGAACACAAACTCCAAAGTAGGACCAACTGACATGGCCCTGAACTCCAGAGCTACCTGCCATGACCATAGAATCTGTGGGTCTCTGCAGCCCCCAGGAGAACCAGCACCTGGGTTTCCACCTACCTTGGCTGTCTCTGGTACCCTGCTGAGGCATGCCCTCTGATGACCTCCTGACTGTTTTGGAGGCTCATAGTCATATAAACTCACTTGTCTTTTCCATTTCCCCCTTTTATCCAAAGACAAAAAGCAGTTTTTAACACCTATTACCTGTAGGCTGAGATATTTTGCTGGTCTGAATTGACCTCTCTTTTCAAGGTTTTTTTCTAGTTACATCATCAGCTCGTAATTGGTAGTAATCCCTCAGTACCAGGGAGGCTCATCCCTGGGAATCATGTCCCATGCTGGGGGGAAGGCAATGCATCTCCATGCTGAGTTTGGCTTAGAGAGTGGCCACATTTGAGCAAACAGAGGCTCTCAGTAGGAAACTCTTAAGCACCTCACAGCTATAGGCCTAGTTCATATTTCAGACACACAGGCTCATTATCATAGCCATCAGTATCAAGGGCTCATTGTTGGACCATCCATCTTTATTGGTCTTTGCCATTGCACTTGGGGGATTGTTGTTGCTCTGTTGGGGAATGTGATAGAGCTACACTTGTCAGAAACTCAGTACTCCCTCATATGTCATTTCCAACTGAAACCACTATGAAAATATCCAAACCTTACTATTTACCATGTAAACATGTCCTGGAGAACTCCCTCCCAAATGTGTGCCCCCCACCAATGACACCTCATACAAGTGCTTTTCCCCCACCATAGTTGACCCACTCTGTATCCAAAACTTCTTCAAAAAGGAAGCCCAATATATTTTCAGGTTCCATTAATAGAAAAATGGAATATAGTGATGGGTTTAAAGGTTAGATATAGAAGATAGTAATTTAGAAAAATTAAATAAAGGAAAAATAAATTGGGGTATCAAAAATTTTAAAATGAAAAAGTTCTGTTTTTGATATTTTGCCTTTCAACCCTGCTATAGGTTTTGCCCTGTATGTACAGTAGCAAGGCAATTTCTTCCATTTCTTCCTCAGTGTCTACTGCCTTTCTTTTTATTCTTAATTAATAAGTTTCTCTTGACATAAGTTTTAGATCACAGTAATTTACATATACAATATATGGTATTCCCACATATCTAACATCAAATCCTTTGTCCCTTTCCCAACAGTGATCTTTTTACATGTTCATATTATATTTGCTGCTACTAATGTACAGATATTGAGATGATAGCTTTCAAACATGGTTCCATTTGGGTTTACATTATGGTTTATATTTTAGGCTATACAATTTCTAAATTTTTAGTTATCTTATGTTTTACATTATGGTTTACATTTTAGCCTATAGACTTTTATACATTTTTGGTGTAATTTAACATGTCCTATATCCATCATGGCATGATCTTGTGGAACACTTCCATTGCCCCACAGTTACCCTGATTCCATGTATTCAACACCTCTTTCACTCTCCCCTCAGGGCCCACGATGACAAACTTCATTACTTGAAAGACCATATTCAGAGATACTTGCAAAAATGTTGAGGGCTTGACATACTTGACTACCCTAACCCATTGAGAGTGACTGATTCTCTTGAGAGATACAATTCCCTCTGTTTGAGAACATCAGTCCTCCCCAGAATGTGGGTATGCCTTCACTCTCATTGTATGGGTCTCCACCCAATGATATAATCCACTATGACAAAACGAGCACTCATGCACTCACCAGAAGCTTCCCCTGTGTCAGATGCCCCCCCCCAAGCATCCCAAACATGCAACCTTCCATATTACATTCTCTAAGGAATTTTCTCTGCACCCCAATTTCAACCACATACCTGACAAATATCCCATGATCAAATGTTCCCCCACCCTCTCCCCAATTTCTTGGGCAATCTGACCCATCCTCCCATCCCTAACCACCCTCAAGCCCACACAGCCCCACCCAAAGTTATCCCTATACTCCCATTTTATCCATTCCTTTTATAAATACTTACCTCCAGCTTATCATAGATTTCACCCAAGTAGGTGTCAGCTCACAACCTTCCTCCACCCCCAACTTCCTTTAAGTTTATCATCCAGTCTCTAGCTCTCTGAGACAGTTTGGTTTACTTTCATATCAGAGAGGTCATGTAATATTTGTCCTTCAATGCCTGGGTTGCTTCACTCAACATAAGGTTCTCAAGATTCATCCATGTTATCACATGTGTTTGTACTGTATTTGTTCTTATAGCTGAGTAGTATTCCATTGTATGTACATACCACATTTTATTTATCCATTCATCTGTTGATGGGCTTTTGGGTTGATTCCAACTTTTGGCAATAGTGAATGGTGCTCCTATGAACATTGGTGTGCATATATCAGTTGGTGTCCTTGTTTTCGGATCTTCTGGGTATATACCCAGCAGTGGAGTTGCTGAATCATATGGCAAATCTATAATGAATTTTATGAGAAACTGCCGAACAGTCCTCCAGAATGGCTGGATCCTTCTGCATTCCCACCAACAGTGAATGAGTGTTCCCATTCCTCCACATCCTCTCCAACAATTGTAGTCTTCTGATTTTTTGATAACTGCCAGTCTTATGAGAGTAAGATGGTATTTCATTGTTGTTTTGATTTGCATTTCCCTAATAGCTAGGGATTTTGAGCATTTTTTTCATGTGTTTTTTAGCCATTTGTATATCATCTTTGGAGAAGTGTCTGTTCAAATCTTTTCCCCATTTTTTAAATGGGGTGTTTGTCTTTTTATTTTCAAGATATGAGTTCTTTATATATGCAAGATATAAGCCTCCTATCAGATATATGGTTACCAAATATTTTCTCCCATTTTGTAGGCTCTCTTTTCACTTTCTTGACAAACACTTTTGAGGTGCAGAAAGCTTTAATTTTGAGGAAGTCCTATTTATTTCTGCTTTTGTTGCTCGTGCTTTTGGTGTGAAGTTCATGAAGACGTTTTCTAATACAAAGGTCCTGTAGATGTTTCCCTATGTTGCTTTCCAAGGTCTTTATGGTGTTGGCTGTTATATTTAGGTCTTTGATCCATCTTGAGTTGATTTTTGTATAAGGTGTGAGTTGGTAATCTACGTTCATTCTTTTACATAAAGATATTCAGTTCTCCAGGCACCATTTATTGAAGAGGCCATTCTCTCCCTGTTGAGAGGGTTTGGTGGCCTTGTCCAATACCATATGGCTGTATATATGAGTATTTATATCAGTACTCTCAAATTGGTTTTATTGGTCAGTGTGTCTATCTTTGTGCCAATATCATGCCATTTTCACTACTGTATCTTTGTAGTATGTTTTGAAGTCACGTAGTGTGATTCCTCCAATTTCATTTTTCTTTTTCAATATGTCTTTGGCTATTTGGGGCCTCTTTCCTTTCCAAATAAATTTCATAGTTCCTCTAGTTCATTAAAGAATGCTGTGTTGATTTTTATTGGGTTTGCTTTGAATCTATAAATAAGTTTTGGTAGAATAGACATCATAATAATATTTAGTCTTCCTATCCATGGACAGGGAATATTCTTCCATTTATTTAGGTCTTCCTTGATTTCCTTAAACAGAGTTGTGTAGTTTTCTGTATATAAATCTTTTACATCTTTACTTAAATTTATTCCTAGGTATATGATTTTTTTATTTACTATTGTGAATGCTATTTAATTACTGATTTCTTCCTCAGATTGCTCATTATTTGTATACAGAAATGCTACTGATTTTTTTTTGTATTTATATTGTAACCTGTGACTTTACTGAACTCATTTATAAGTTCTAGAAGCTTTGTTGTAAGCTTCTCAGGGTTTTCAATTTATAGGATTATATCATCTGCAAATATGAAATTTTGACTTCTTCCTTTCCAATTTGGATGCCTTATATATCTTGTTCTTGTCTCAGTACTCTATGAAGTACTTCTAAGTCTATGTTAAATAGGAGGGGTGATAGTAGGCATCCTTGTCTTCTTCTGATCTTAGAGGGAAAGATTTTAGGATTGCACCATTGTAAATCATATTATTTGTGGGTTTTTCATATATACTCTTTATCATGTTCAGAAAGTTTCCTTCTATTCCAAACTTTTACAGTTTTATAATTTAAAAAAGGGTGCTGTATTTTGTCAAATGCTTTTTATGCATCTATATATATGATCATGTGATTTTTTTTCCTTCAATATGTTTATGTGGTGTATTGTATTAATTGATTTTCATATGTTGAAACATCTTTGCATGCCAGGAATGAATCCCACTTGGTCATGGTGTATAATTTGTTTAATGTGTTGTTGAATACAATTAGCAAGTATTTTGTTGAGAATTTTCACTTCTAGGTTCATTAGAGAAATTGGTCTGTAATTTTCCTTTCTTGTGGTGTCTTTGTTTAACTTTGGTACTAGAGAAATGTTGGCATCATAAAATGAGTTAGGCAATGTTCCTTCTGTTTCAATTTTTTTGGAAGAGTTTAAGCAAGATCAGTGTTTGTTATTTCCAGAATGTTTTGTAGAATTCATCTGTGAAGCCATGTGATCCAGGACTCTTCATAGTTGGGAGGTTTTTACTGACTAATTCTGTCTCTTTCCTTGTGATTGGTTTATTGAGATTGTCAGCTTCTTCTTTTGTCAATGTAGGCTGCTTATGTGTTTCTGGGAATTTGTCCAATTCCTCTAAATTTTCATTTTTTTTTTTGGAATATAGTTTTTCAAAGTATCTTCTTATGATAGTCTTTGTTTCTGTAGGATCAGTGGTGATATCTCCTTTCTCATTTCTTTTGTGTATTTGCATCTTCTCTCTTTTTTCTTTTTTAATCTAGCTAAGGGTTTGTCAATTTATTGATCTTAAAGAACCAGCTCTTGGATTTTTTTTTCAAGTGATTTCTTATTTTCTATTTCGTTTAGTTCTACTCAGATCTTTGTTATTTCTTTCTTTCTACTTCCTTTGTGGTTAGTTTGCTGTTTTATAATGAATTCCTCCAAGTATGCAGTTAGCTCTTCAACTTTAGCTCTTTCTTCTTTCTTGATGTATGAATTTATGGCTATAAATATCCTCTCAGTACTGCTTTTGCTGCATCCCATAAGATTGGATATGTTGTGTTATCATTTTCATTAGCTTCATGGTAGTTATTAAATTCTTTTGAGATTTCCTCCTTGATCCACTGTTTTTCTAAGAGTGTGTTGTTTAACTTCCAAATCTTGGTGCCAAATCTGGGTCTCTGGCCCTTGCAGATTTCCACCTTCATTTCACTGTGGTCAGAGAAATTGTTTTGTATGATTTCAATCTTTCTGAATTCATTGAGAATTTTTCTGTAGCCTAGCATGTGGTCTATCTTGGAGAATGATCCATATGCACTTGAGAAAAATGTATATCCTGCTGCACTTGGGTGTAATGTTCTGTATATGTCTATTAGGCCCAGCTCCAATAATATATTGTTCAAAGTCTTTGTTTCTTTATTGATTCTCTTTTGAGATGTTCTGTCCAAAGTTGATAGTGGTGTATTCAAGTCTCCTACTATAATTGTAGAGATGTCTATTCATTCATTTAGTTTTTCCAGTGTTTGTCTCACATATTTGGAGGCATCCTTGTTAGGAGCATAAATGTTTATGATTGTTCTTTCTTCTTGAAATATTTTCCCTTTCACTGATATGTAGTGTCCATCTTTGTCTCTCACAATTGTTTTGTATTTAAAGTCTATTTTGTCTGTTATTAATATAGCTACTCCTGCCCTTTTTTGGTTATTATTTGCTTGTAAGCTTGTTTTATAGCCCTTCACTTTCAATCTCCTTGAATCTCTGGATCTAAGATGTGTTTCTTGCAGACAGAATATAGATGGGTCATATTTCCTTATCCAGTCTTCCAATCTGAGTCTCTTCACAGGTGAGTTTAATCCACTGACATTCACTATTACTTTCAAGGAATTACTTATATTAAACATATTTTGTTTGATTTTGTGTTTGTCATATTTTGATTTTCTTTTTCTGTTTTTGTCTTTTTCATTGCTCTTACACTGTCCTCCAACTCTGTCTCCCTTGTTTTTTTCTTTCTTCTAGCAGAACACCCTTTGTATTTCTTGAAGGGCAGAATCCTTATTGGCATATTGTCTTAGTTTCTGTTTATCTGTGAATATTTTTAATTTTCCATCATTTTTGAATGCTAACTTTGCTGGATAGAGTATTCTGGGTTGGAAATTTTTTTCTTTTAGTGCCTTGACTATGTCATTCCACTGCCTTCTTGCCTCCATTATTTCAGATGAGAAATCAGCACTTAATCTTATGGAACCTCCGTTGTATGTGATGGTTCTCATTTTTCTTGCTTCTTTTCGTATTTTCTTTTTGTCTTGAGCAATGGATAATTTGACAGGTATATGTCTTGGGGTAGGCCTGTTGGGATTTATGCTCTATGGCATGCATTGTGTTTCCTGGACATGTACATCCATCTCTCTCAATAGGTTTGGGATGTTTTCCCCCATTATTGCCTCCATCATCCCTTCTGTCCCCTTTCCCTTGTCTTCTCCTTCTGGGATGCCTATAATATGTATGTTTGCATGATTTTCATTGTCATTCAGGTCTGTACATCCCAGCTGGATTTTTTCTCTTTTTATTGATCAGTTTTACTATCTGTTTGATTTAAGATGTACTTTCTTCCACATCACTTAATCTCTCCTCTGCTTCTTCGAGTCTGCTGTTATTTGCTGAGAGTGTATTTTTTACTTCTTGAATTGTGCTGTTCATCACCATCATATCCATTATCTTTTTGTGTATGATTCCAATTTCATCTGAATTCTCTCCAATTGTTTTCTTCATTTCTTATTCTCTTCCTTCTCTTCATCAAATTGGTCCCTAATACATGTTTTGAGATCTTTAATTACTTTTTCAGTGTTCTGCTCCTCTTTCTGGTTTTTAGTTTGTTCATTGGATTGGGGCACATTTTCCTGATTATTGGTTTGGTTTGTAGTATTTTGTTGCTCTCTGGTCATCATTTTATATTGACAGGTTTAGTCAGTTGCTTAGTTTCTTTGTCTAGTTTGGAGTTTAATTAGTTGTGTGTGTGTGGTTTTTTTTTTTTTTTTTTTTTTGCATGCCTGTTAAGTCTCTCTTTGTCACTTTGTTCTTATTCTATTTCCTTGTTGTTGGCTAAGTTCACTTGAAGGAAAATATTAGGGCCGGAGAAAGCCAAAGACAAGAAAAGAAAAAGAATAATAGTAGTATTGATAGTAAATATTAACAAAGGGACCACGTAAGATATAGGAGAACAGATATTAGACTCATGTAAGTTACGTAGAGTTAAAACAGTAAGAAAAGTAGAGTATGTATAATGAGACAGTAATCTGAATATGGGGAGAAATATAGTGTGAATTAAAAGGCCCATGTGCTCAGGAGAGAGGGAAAGAGAAAAGAGAGGACAATAATATAAAGAGCGAATATAAGGGAGAAAATAAAACAAAGGTATTTTTAATAGAAAGTCAAAAAATAGGGGGGCAAAAAAAGGGAGGTGTAATGTAAGAGAAACAATCAATGATGGAGGATAGAAAGATGTAGAGGAAAAGGGGTAGTGTTGGTGGCCAAAATCAATACACACAGAAAAGAGTAAATGGAGGATGAGGAAATACAGCAAATGTGAAGCTCTCCCTGCAGCACCTAATGTAAAAAGAATAAGAAAGAAGAGAAAGAAAGAGAAAAAAAGGAACTAAAGGGAGTGGGGAAGTAAGCAAGAAAAGAAAAAGAGAAAGAAAGAAAAAAGGGCCTCAGAGGGATAAAGTGGAAGGGAAAACAAGAAAAAACCAACCAAATACTAGGGAAAGTTTCAAGCAAGGAATCTTGTTTGTAGTTAAATAAAATGATTAGGGATCTGACGTTCCCCCTTTCCTCCCTTCCTCACTTTCCTCTCTCCCAGGCAGCAGGAAAGCTGCCTGAGAGTTCTGGTAGGAGTTTCAAGTGGGTTCTCGTTGAATCAACTCTGCACAGAAAACAATGACTTTTAATTTCCAGAGAGAGAACACCCACACCTCACCAGGAAACCCAGGTATGCTATTGGAAGTTTGGAAAGCACCTCCTACAGTCCCTCACCTTTAGGTGTGCTAGTAGAGGCTAAGTTAATTTTCTGACTCCACCTTCTCCCAGGATAAATTTCCTATTCCAGAATATTTAAGTGAATCAGGCTTTCTCAGCAGATTCGCCACTCCTCTCTTCCCAGATTCTCCCCAAGTCAGCCGGTATGCTCCTCCAAGCACACACACACAAAAAAAAAAAAAAGTAAAAAGGGGGGGAACCACATGAAAAATGAACTCTTACTAACCAGTCCCCTCTGCTGCATCCCCACTGAATCCCTCCTCCCCACAGAATCAGTCCAAAACTGGAGGGCTAAGGCAATCCTGGACCTCCAGTAGCACTGGACTTGGGAAAGGGAAGTCCAGGACACTGCAGACCCAGGTCTCATAGGTCTGTGGAACATGGGCTATGGGAGCTCATGGGATAAGGATCTGGGAGCCACGGGGATCAGGAATGCCACTGCACGATAGACAGTTCTCAGGAAACACCAAGACTGCCAGCCCCAGGGGGAAGATTCCCACCAGCACACAGCTTCCAACCTCTACTTGTAAGCCACAGTTCTACTTTTAGCAAGCACCACCTCCACCACTCTTTCTCCAAATTGATGTCCCCACACCCTCCACCCTGTAATCCCCCAAGACAGCCTGCTCCAGCAAGACTCCAACCCCACTCAGCTGCCTCCTTGCAGGTGAGACTGTAAGGTGCACTCACTCAGATGCCATCTTGCCCTACCTCCCTGGACCCCTTCTTTTTAAACTTTGTGGAGAATACCAGCTGGCTTGAGGAAAAATTAGGAAGAGGTGAGAGATGAATCTGCTGAGGCAGCCCTATATAGCTAACCTCTCTGGGATAAGGAAAATTGGCCTGGGAGAAGATGGATTCAGGCAATTAACTATTCCTATATAACACACCTAAGGGAGTCAGACAGTAGGAAATGGTTTGTTGGCTTCCAAGAACATATTTAGGGCTCCCAGCAAGGTGTGGGCGCTCTCTCTCAAAGAGATTGAGAGTTATTATTTTGAGGGTTGAGTTGGTTCAAAAGGCTTCCATTTGAATTTCAGAAGGAAGCTCTCACATGGGTTTCCTGCTGTCCTAGGAGAGACGGAAGTCAGGAAGGGAGAAAAGGTGAAGAGCAGATTGCTAATTAGTGTATTCAATTACAAAGAGGACGCCATGCTTGAGTGCTTCTTTTCTTTTTTCTTTTTTTTCTTGTCTTTCCTTCTTCTTTATCTCCCCACCCATTTTTGTCCTTTTTTTTTTTTCTTTTTTTCTATTAGGTGTTGTAGGTAGGGTTTCTTGTTTGCTGTGCTTCCTTATCCATGATTTCTTCTTTTCTGTATGTACTGATTTTGGCTACCAATGCTATTTCCTTCCCCTTACATCTTTCCATCTTCCAACTTCTGGTGCTGCTCTTACATTCCATCACTTTGTTTAGCCCCCCAATTTTTTGGCCTTTTCTTTCTAAAACCTCTATTCTGTTTCCTATCTTTTATTCACTCTTTATGATATTACCCTTTCTCTTCTCTTACCCTCTCTCTTGATCACTCTGGCCATTTAATTCATAATATATTTTTCTCCATATTCAGTTTCATATCTCATTGTAAGTACTCCACTTTATTTCCAGTAATTCTACACAGTTTACAGGAGTTTATTGTTCATTCTCCTAGGTCTTATATGTGTCTGCTAAAATTTACTATTAATATTACAATTATACTCTTTCTTTTCTCGCCTATTTTACTTTTTTTACCCTAATAATTTTCCTTCAAGTGAATTTAGACAACAAGGAAGTAGAAAAAGAAGAGCAAAGTGTTAAATAGAAGACTTAACATACACACAAAAACATACACATTAAAACCCAAGACCAGATGCAAATACTAATCAACTGAAGAAATCCATCAAATTAAAAGGATGAACAGACAGCAACAAAAAAATACAAACCATGCCAAAAATCAGGAAGACATGGCCTAAGCCAATGAACAAACCAAAAACCAGGAAGAGGAGCAGAACATCAAACAACTAAACAAAACTCTCCAAATAAAATCATGGGCAAACTTAACGAAGTGAAAGAAGAGATTAAGGATATTATGAAAACACTTGGAGGACATACAGAAAAAATTGTAAACATACTAAAAAGATAACAGATATGATATTGATGAATGACACAATCCAAGAAATTAAAAATACACTCTCAGCAAATAACAGTAGATTTGAAGAGACAGAGTAAAGAATTAGTGATGTGGAAGACAGTACATCTAAAATCAAGCAGATAATAGAAATAATAGATAAAAATATAGAAAAACTCCAACAGGATCTTAGGAATTTGAATGACAACACAAAGGACACAAAAACACATGCATTATAGACATCCCAGAAAGAAAAGAGAAGGGAAAGGAAACAGAAGGTGGTAGAGGAAATAATGCCTGAAAATTTCCCAAATCTTTTGTGAGAGATGGATGTACATGTCCAGGAGGGGCAACACACCCCAAGCAGCATATATCCCAACAAGCCTACATGAAAACATATACTTGTCAAATTACCCAATGCTCAAGACAAGGAGAAAATACTGAAGACAGCAAGAGAAAGAACCATAACATACAAGGGAAGCTCAATAAGATTATATGCTGATATCTCATCTGAAACCATGGAGGCAAGAAAGCAATGGTATGACATAGTCAAAGTACTAAAAGAAAAAAATTCCAACCAAGAATAATCTATCCAGCAAAGTTCACATTGAGAAATGAAGGAGAGTTAAACATTTACAGATAAACAGAAACTAAGAGAATATGCTAATAAGCAACCTGCCATTCAAAAAATACTAAAGGGAGTTCTGCAGGAGGAAAGAAAAACCAGGAGAGACAGTTGGAAGAGTTGAAAGGACAACAAAAAAGACAAAAGGAAATAAAACAACATATAACACACACAAATTCAAAGAAAAGATGGCTAACATAAGTAATTCCTTGAGAGTAATAACACTGAATGTTACTTGATTAAACTAACCTGTCTGAAGACACACTGGCAGAATGAATAAGGAAATATGGCCCTTCTATATGTTTTTTGACCTGAATGAAAGGGGGAAATGGAAAGGACAAATGAGTTTGTATGGCTGTGAGTCTCCAAAAAAAAGCTGGGAGGTTATCAGAGGGTTGCCTTTATGTATACCTGAACAGAGTCCCAGAGACAGATAAAGTAGATACAACTCCAGGTATTGGTTCTTCTGAGAGCTACAGAGACCCATAGGTTCTATGATCATGACAGATGGAGTTCAGTGCCATGTCAGTTGGCCCTACTTTGGAGTTAGTGTTTCTGTGTGATGGAGCTGGACTCAGATATGATCTTTGTCCACAAGCCTCTCCTGTTACTTTTACCAGAACTGAAGTTGTTGCTGGGGTTTAATGTATACCCAAGGGACCTGAATCTCTGGCCTGACCATGTGATAGCCAGGCCCTGATCCTCAACAGACTTGTAACTCCTACACTCTGGTTTATTGGACTTACCCCACTCAGCTAACATGGAGGTGAAGAAGGCAACCACCACACCAGGGAGCCAAGAGTGCACACAACTGAAAGCAGGAGAATTGCATCCAGCATCCATGTGGAATCTAAGCCCCCTCCTGATATAGATGTGGAGTGGACACAACCATTCTAAGGTCCACAGGATGGAGGAATAGAGTATGGATTAGAGTGGACTTACTGATATTCTATTCATGAACTATTGTGATTAGTAATTGAAGAAAATGTGGCATTGGTGTGGAGAAAGTGGCCATGGTGGCTGCTGGGGGTGGGGAGTGGGAGGAAGAGATGTGATGTGGGGGCATTTTCAGGACTTGGTGTTGTCCTGGGTGGTGCTGTAGAGACAGTTACCAGACATTGTATGTTCTCCCATGGCCCACTGGGTGGACTGTGGGCAAGTGTGGGCTATGATGTGGATCACTGACCATGAGGTGCAGCGGTGCTCAGAGATGTATTCACCAAGTGCAATGAATGTCTCATGATGATGGAGGAGGTTATTGTTATGGGGGGGAGGAGTGGGGTGAGGGGGGTGGGGGCATATGGGGACTTCATATTTTTTTAATGTAACATTAAAAAATAAAGACAAAAAAATAGAAATAAATTAAAAAATTTTTAAAGGGTATATCTTTCAAAAAGAATAAACAATTTAAATATTTATGCACCTAACCAGGATGCCTCAAATTATGAGAAAGGGAGTTTAATGTAACATTATCACCATTAGAGAGAACATTTCAACAGACAATCAATAAAGAAACAAAGACTTTGAATAATATATTAGAGTGTCTGAACCTAATAGAGAAATATAGAACATTAAATTCAAATACATCAGGGTATACATTCTTCTCAAGTGCACATGGAGCATTCAACAACATAGACAAAATGCTAGGCCTCAGAGGAAAAACGAAATCATACAAGATAATTTCCCTGAAACCATAGTGGAATTAAGCTGGAATCTGCAGGGTTTCTGAGAACCAGATCAGGCAAAAATTAAAAAGAAAAAAGCAACACATTCTTAGACAAACAGTTGGTCAAGAAGGAAACCACAAAAGAAATCTGTAACTACCATGAAAGCAATGCAAATGACAGCATAATATATCAAAACTTGAGATGCTGCAAAAGCTGTTCTGAGAGGGAAATTCATAGCCATAAATTCATACATCCAAAAAGAAGAACTAAAATCAAAGACCTAAATTCACACTTGGAGGAATTATTTTTTAAAAAAACCAACAAACTATCCAGAAAAGAAGAACAAAGAAATAACAAAATTCAGAACAGATCATAATGATATTGAAAATAAGAATACACTAGAAAAAATAAGCAAAATAAAGATCTGGTTCTTTAAGATGTTCACTAAAATTGACAATCCTTAACTAGGCTAATAAAGATGAATAGAGAGAAGATGCAAATACACTGAGGAATGAGAAAGGAGATATCACCACTGACCCCACAGAAATAAAGACTATCATAAAAGGATACTTTGAAAAACTATATATCAACAAGAAGGACAATGTCTAGGAAAGGGATAAATTCCTATAAACACATAAGCAACCTACACTGAGGAAAGAAGAAATTGATAATCTCAACAAACCAGTTACAAGTAATGAGATAGTATCAGTCATTAAAAACCTCCTAACTAAGAAGAGCCCTTGACCAGATGATTTCACAGGTGAATTCTACAAAAAATACCAGAAAGAACTGACACAAATCTGCATAAAGTCTTTCAAAAATCAAAATAGAAGGAACATTGCCTAACTTATTCTATGATGCCAACATTACTCTAGTACAAAGCCAAACAAAGATACCACAAGAAAGGAAAATTACAGGCCAATCTCTCTAAAGAAACTAGAAGCTAAAATCCTCAACAAAATATTTTCTAACCATATTCAACAACACATTAAATGATTTATACACCATGATCAAGTTGGTTTTATCCCTGGTATGCACGGATACTTCAACATAAAAACATCAATCAATGTAATACACCACATAAACAGAGAGAAGGAAAAAAAAATCACATGATTGTATGTATAGATGTAGAAAAAGGATTTGTTGAAATACAACAATATTTCCTGATAAAAACACTCCAAATGTAGAAACAGAAGGAAACATTCTAAATCTAATAAAGGGTATATATGAATAAAACAAAATTAACATCATTTACAATGATGAAATACTAAAACCTTCCCCTCTAATATCAGGAACAAGAAAAGAATGGGCACTATCACCCCTCCTGTTTAACACTGTGTTAGAAGTACTCACTCGAGCTTTGAGGCAAGAAACAGATATAAAATGCATCCAAATTGGAAAGGAAGAAGTCAAAATTTCTCTATTTACAGATGACATGAGCCTATACCTAGACAATCCTTAGAAATCTACAACAAAGGTTCTAGAATATATAAATGAATTCAGTAAAGATGCAGGCTATAAGGTCAATGCACAAAAATCTGTAGCATTTCTATACACAAATAATGAGCAATCTGTGGATGAAATCAAGAAAATAATTCCATTTACAATAGTAAATAAAAAATCAAATACCTAGGAATGAATTTAACTAAATGTGTAAAAGGCTTATGTACAGAAAATTATACAACACTGTTAAAAGAAGTCAAACAACAATTAAAGAAATGGAAGAACATTTCCTGTTCATGGATAGAAAGACTAAATATCATCAAGATCTCTATCCTACCCAAACAGATCTATAGATTTGATCCAGTCACAGTAAAAATCAACACAGCATTTTTTAATGAACTCTTAAACTAACTATGAAATTTATTTGGAAAGGAAAGAGGCCTCAAATAGTCAAAGACTTATTGAAAAAGAAAAACAAAATCACAGGAATCACACTACCTCACTGTAAACATGTTATAATGCTATAGTGGTTAATCAGCAAGTTATTGTTATAAGGACAGATATACTGACAAATGGAACTGAACTGAGTTTTCTAATATAGATCCTCACATATACTGTCATCTGTTATTTGACAAGGCCACCAAACCCCCTCAACGGGAGAGAATGTCATCTCCAATAAATCATGCTTGGAGAACTGGATATCCATATGCAAATTAATGAGAAAGGATTATCATCTTATACCTTACGCAAAAATCAACCCAAGATGGAACAAAGACTTAAATACAAGAGGCAAAACCATAAAGACTTTGGAAGAAAATATAGGGAAGCATCTACAGGACCTTGTACTTGGAAATGTCTTAATGAATTTCACACCCAAAGCACAAACAGTGAAAGAAAAAATAGATACATGAGACATCCTCAAAATTAAAGGCTTTTGCACCTCGAAGAAGTTTATCAAGAAAGTGAAAAGACAGCTTACACAGTCAGAGAAAATATTTGGTAACTATATTTCTGATAGGAGCCTACTGAACATAAATATAAAGAAATTCTATATCTCAAAAATAAAAAGGAAAAAAAAACATTCAAAAAATGGGCAAGAGACTTGAACAGATGCTATTTCAAAGAACAAAATACGAATGGCTCAAGTTCACTAGTTACTATGGAAATGTAAATCAAAACTACAAAGAGATACCATCTTACACCCATTAGACTGGTGGCTATTGAAAAAACAGAGGACTAGAAGTGCTGGAGAAGATGTGGAGGAATGGGAACACTCATCCACTGCTGGTTTTAGTATAGAAGAATCCAGCCATTCTGGAGGACAGTTTGGTTGCTCCTCAAAAAGCTAGCTATAGATTATCCATATGACCCAGCAATTCCACTGCTGGGTTTATACCCAGAAGAACTGAAAACAAGGACATGAACGGATATATGCACACCAATGTTTCATAGCAGCATTATTCACTATTGCCAAAAGTTGAAATCAACCCAAATGCCCATCAAAAGATGAATGGATAAACATAATGTAGTATATACACACAATGGAATACTACTCAGCTGTAAGTAGGATACAGTAGTAATACATGGGTTAAAATGGATGAATCTGGAAGACCTTATGTTGAGTGAAGTAAGTCATGCATTGAAGGACAAATACTACACAATCTCTCTGATATGAATTAAGCAAATCGAGCTGTCTCAGAGAGCTAGAGACTAGAAGATAGGCTTACAGGAAATAGGGATGGTGTGGAAGGTTGTGAGCTGACACCTACATGGGTGAAATCTATGATAAAGAGCTATGTAGTTGTGCAGGGAAGAGATAATTTGGGGGCATAGAGATAACGTTGGGGGTCTTTGCAAATTTCAGGGGGCTAGGGTTGGGAGGATGGACCAGGTGATCCATGGAATTGAGGGGAGGGTTTGAGGGAAACAGGTGAATGTGGGAGATTGTCAGGTACATCACTGAAACTATAATGTTGGGAAAACACTTTAGAAAATATAATAAGGAAGGGTTACTGGTTTAAGGTGATTTATGGGGGCATCTGGCACAAGGTGCCCGTGGGACAAGCTTCTAGGGAGTGTGTGAGTGCTCATGTTGTTATTGTATGTTCTGTAAGTGGTTGGAGACCCATACAATGAACGGGAAGGTGTTTTTCCCACATCCTGGGGAGGCCTTATGTTCTCAAACAGAGGGGAGGGTGTCCCTTGAGAGAATGTGTGGCTCTCAAAGGAGGATGACAGTCTAGTGTTTCAAGCCGTCAGCATTGCTGTATCTCTGAATCTTGTCCTTCAAGGAGTGAATCATGGTTTTCACTGTGGGCACTGAGGGCAGGGGAGGAGAGGAATAGAATAGATGGAAGTGGCAGTAATTTGGTGTACTGGAAGTGTTCCATGAGATCATGCAATGATGGCTATAGGCCATGTTAAATTTCACCAAAATTTCATATACGTATATAGTCTAAAATGTATATCATAATGTAAACCAAAACATAAACAAAAATTTATAGAAGTGTACAGTCTAATATATAAAACATAATGTAAACCATAATGGAACCATGGTTAGTAGCTAAGTTTCAATATGTACATCAGCTGTTGCAAATATAACACCCACATGTAAGAAATTCATAGCTGAGGAAGGGGAAAGGGTTTGATGTTGGGTATGTGGGATTTCCCTATATTGTATATGTGACATTACTGTGATCTAAAACTTTTTGAAAACAATAAAAAATTTTAAAAAAGGATGTAGACACTGAGGAAGAAATGGAAAAGTTTGCCCTTCCACTGTACATATAGGGTAACACCTATTACAGTGATGAAAGTCAAAATGTCAAAAACAAAGTTTTATGATATTTTTAATTTTTATACCCCAATTTTTTTACCTTATTTCAGTTTTTCCCAATTATTATGTATGCTATTTTTAATCTTTAATATTATCATTATCACATTTTCCAGCTAATTGAATTAGGCAATATATTAGGCTTCATTTTTTAAGAAGTTTTGAGTCAAAGAGGTGTTCACTTATGGCAGGGGAGGAGCACTCATTGCTCAATGACACTGGGTGTCATTGATGGGGGATACTTGGGAGTTCTCCAGGACATGCACATAAGGTACATAAATATGTTTGGATAATCATTGTGTATTGTCATAACAGGAATAGTTGGACACAACAACTGTGGGATTGTTGAGTTCCCTTCCAGGGGAGCTCTATCACATTCCCTAATGGAATGGCAACAATCCATCAAGTGCAAGGGCAAAGACCAGAGAAGAAGGATGTTCCAATTGTGGGCCCTTGATACTGATGACTATGCTTTTGAGTCTGTGTGCTTAAACTTTCAACTAAGCCTAGAGCTGCAGGGTGCCTGAGTTATCTTCTGAAAGCTTCCTTGTTGCTCTAAGACAAACTCAGCATTTCCTTTCCCCCAATGTGGGACATGTCTCCCAGGGATGAGCCTCCCTGGTGATGAGGAATTACTACCAATCACCAGATGGTGATTCAACTAGAAAAAGACCTTGAAAAAAGGGGGGGAATGGTAAAGACAAATAGTTTATAATTCTAAGAGACTTCAAAATGAGTGGGAGGTGTACTATGCTCATCTCAGCAGGATCACAGAGACAGCCAGAGTAGATATAACCCTAGGTAGTGGTGTTCCTGAGGGCTACATAGACACACAATTTCTAGGGTCTTGGCAGATGATTCTGGAGTTTAGTGCCTAGTCAATGGACCCTACACTGGAATTTTTGCTCCTGAGTGTGATAGTGTTTGACTCAGATGTGACCTCTGTACACATGCCTCTTCTGTCACTTTTACTGTACCTGTGGTTGGTGCTCCATTTGATGTTTGCTCAGGGACTTTAATCTTTGGACTGCCCATGTGTCAGCTGACCCTGAGCCTCAGAAGTATTGCAACACCTACTCTCCAGTTCATTTGACCTCCCCAGGTCATCATAGTGCAATATGGATGGTCAAATACCCCACCACAGAACTGAGAGAGTCTGCAACTGCAAGCAGGAGAATCACATCAGTCAGCCATTTGGGATCTAAACCCTCTCTCAATTTAGAGGTAGAGTGGACATCACCATCCCAGGGTCCACAGAATGGAGGGATATAATATCAATTAGAAAGGACTTACTGGTATTAAAATATAGAACTATTTTGGCCTAGCAATGGAAAGAGTGGTCACAGGAGTTACTAAGGACAGGGAGAGTGGAAAAAATGTGGTATGACGGTGTTTGTGGGACTCTGAGTTGTTCTGAATGATATTACAGGGACAGAGGCAGAACATTATATATTCTCCCATAACCCACTGAATGGACTGGGAGAGCATATGAACTACAATGTAAAATATAATACTTACGGTGCAGTGGTGCTCCAAAATGTATTCATTAAATGCAATTAATGTGCCACACTGATGAAAGTGGATGTTGATGTTGGAGGAGAGGGGGATGGGAAGTGGGGTTTGTGGTAACCTCTTACATTTTTTAAGGTAATATTATGTGTGATCTATGCATCTTTAAAAAAATAAAAGAGAGACAATTAAAATTTTTAAAAAATAATTTAAAAAATGAAAGGAAAAAGAAAAATATTCCAATTGTCAAAATTCAGTAAGGAAAATGCTGATAAAAAGTTTAAATCTGTGAATTACTGAACAAACTATTGAACTTAGGTTTATTTGTAAACATTTCCTTTGTCCTTAATATTAATTCCCATGCCTGGTAGACTAAGTTCTAAACTAAACTTGCATTTCCCTATTTTATTTTAAGTAGACTTTTCTTCAAAGAATTTTACCTAGACTTTTCTTCAAAGAGAAGACCCTGAGAGTCAGGGTATATTAAGGAGCCTAGGAAACACTTTATTTTTAAAGTTATTCAGTTTGAAAGTTACTGAATTTTAACACCAATTTTATTAAATTGGCTATACAATCTATTTAGAATTCACATGAAAAAGAACAGAGAACATTAATGCTATTGTATTTTATTTTTATTACTTGCTTTCTGTAAATAATATAGCAGAATTCTATTTTAAAAATTATAAAAACACATTTAGAGTAGTAGATATTTGAAATATTTAAACACCTTAGTTAATGCACATAAAAAACAGTAGTATACATTTATTAAACAACAATTAATGGTACATATAGATATTACAGTTTCCAAGAAAAAACAATGCAATTCATACAATTAAATTTTTTTTTTAATTTTTTTATTTTTTATTGACTTTGTAATAATATTACATTAAAAATATATATGTGAGGTCCCATTCAACCCCATCCCCCCACCCCCACTCTCCCCCCCCCAACAACACTCATTCCCATCATCATGACACATCCATTGGATTTTGTAAGTACATCTTTGGGCACCTCTGCACCTCATATACATAGGTTCACATCATAGCCCATACTCTCCTCCATTCCATCCAGTGGGCCCTGTGAGGATTTACAATGTCCGGTGATTGCCTCTGAAGTACCATCCAGGGCCGCTCCATGTCCCAAAGACGCCTCCACCTCTCATCTCTTCCTGCCTTTCCCCATACCCTTCGTCCACTATGTCCACTTTTCCCATTCCCATGCCACCTCTTCTATGTGGACATTGGATTGGTTGTGTCCATTGCACCTCTATGTCAAGAGGAGGCTCAGATTCCACCTGGATGCTGGATGCAATCCTCCCATTTTCAGTTGTAATCACTCTAGGCTCCATGGTGTGGTGGTTGTCCTTCTTCAACTCCATCTTAGCTGAGTGTGGTAAGTCCAATAAATCAGATTGTAGGTGCTGGAGTCTGTTGAGGCTCAGGATCTGGCTATCACATTGTCAGTCCAGAGATTCAAATCCCCTAAATATATCTTAAACCCCAACATTAACTGCACCTCCAGCACATTGGCATGAAAGTCTTATGAAGGGAGATCCCATCTGAGTCCAGATTCATCACACATAAACACCAGTTCCAAAGAGGGGCCATCTGACCTGGTAGTTAACCCCATCGGCCATGACCATAACTCCCGTGGGTCTCTTTAGCCCTCAAAGGAACCAATATCTGGGGGTTGTATCTGCTTTATCTGTCTCTCTGACTCTGCTCAGTTGTGCATGAGGGCAAACCTTCTGCCAGCCTCCAGACTCTTTTTTAGAAACTCGTAGCCATATAAACTCATTTCTCCTTTCCATTTCCCCCTTACTTTAGGTCAAACAGCATTTTAAAGTCATGGTATTTTATGTAGACATGGATATTCTGCTGATCCGCATTGAACCTTCCATATAAGGTCATTTTCCAGTTGCATCATCAGTTGGTAGTTGATAGTGGTCCCTCGTTGCCAGGGAGGCTCATCCCCGGGTGTCATGTCCCACGCTGGGGGGAAGGCATTGCATTTACATGCTGAGTTTGGCTTCGAGACTGGCCACATTTGAGTAACATGAAGGCTGACAGGAGGAAATTCCCAGGCACAAAGTTGTTCTAGGCCTTGTTCTTATTTTGGATTTATCAGCTCACAAGCATAGTCATTAGCATCAGGGGCTCACTGTTGAACCCTCACTCCCTCCCGGTCCCCGCCACTGTACCTGGGAGACTGTCGCTGCTCCCCTAGGGACCACGACAGAGCACCACTGGCCAGGAACCCAGTACCCCCCCTACTGTGGTTTTTAATTGTTGCCACTATGAGTATATCCAAACATTACCATGCACCCTGGACATATGTTCTGTACAGCTCCCTGTCAGCCATATATCACCTGTCATTGGTACCCCATACCAGTATCCCTCCATTGCCATTGTTGAAACACTCTGTGATCCAGAACTCCCCAAAATTTGAAGCCCAATATAATTTCATGGTCCCTTACTAGGGAATGGCATATAGCGATGAGCTTAAAGGATAGATAAAGAACTTGGATAAAGTTAGATAAAGAACTTAGATAAAGAATGTTGACTTGAAAAAATTCCACATCCTATCTTTTTCTTTTTCCCCCCCCCCCTAATTATTCAGCTTTTCTTCACAGGAGTCCTAGACCACAGCAATGTATATATATAATATACAGCACTCCCACACATCCACCAGAAAACCTTTTCCCTTCCACAGTGATACTCTTACGCCCTATTCATATCATATTTACTTAAAGTGATGTACAGAGTCTGAGACATTAGCTTTCTAACAAGGTGACATCTGTGCTTACATTGTGGTGCATACTTTAGGATACACAGTTCTTTACATTTTTAGTTATCCTATGTTTTACATTATGGTTTACATTATCAGTCTCTCATCTCCTATATGTTATAGTGTAATATTACATGTTTTATATCCATCCTTGTGTACTCTCAAGAAACTCCTCTCTTACCCCCCATTTACTTTGGTTCCACACATTTAACGTCCATTTTCCCTTCCACCTTGGTGTCCTCAGTGATAGCCAACCTCCATTTCCTGAGGAGCCACTTCCAGAGATAGATGGAACAGTGTTCAGGTCCTAACTTACTCAACTGCCCCAATGCCCTGGGAGCCACCCTTTCTCTCGAGGGATACAGTTCCCTCTATTTGATGGCATTAGTCCTCCCCAGGATGTGGGTCCACCCCCACTCTCACTACTTGGGTTTCTACCCCATGGTGTCACCCACTCTGGCAGAATGAGCATTTAGATATTCCCCAGGAGTCCGTCCTGCATCAGACCCTCCCCTCTGAGCGTTCTAAACAGGTAACCCCCTTTATTATATTTTGATATGATTTTCTCGGCATTTTACTCTCCACCAACACCTGACCCTCTCCTGGTTCGTATGCCAACCCTCCCTCCCCCCACTTTTAGGCAACGTTACCCATCCGTCCCTCCCCAGCCACCCTCAAACCCGCAAAGCCCCAAGCAAAGGCAACCCCTTGCCCCCCTTTTATCTCTTCTTTGTGTTCATACTTACCACCATCTCGTCTTAAATTCCACCCCTGCAGACATCGGCTCATATCCTTCCTCCACCCTCCGATTTCCTGTAAGCCTATCGTTCAGTCTCTTGCTATCTAGGGCAGCTTGTTTATTTCATATCATTGAGGTCATGTAGTATTTGTCCTTCAATGTCTGGGTTGCTTCACTCAACATAAGGTTCTCAAGATTCATCCATGTTATCACATGTGTTTGTAGTGTGTTTGTTCTTACAGCCGAGTAGTATTCCATTGTGTGTATATACCACATTTTATTGATCCACTCATCTGTTGATGGGCATTTGGGTTGATTCCAACTTTTGGCAATAGTGAACAATGCTGCTATGAACATTGGTGTACATATATCGGTTTGTGTTCTTGTTTTCAGTTCTGCTGGGTATATACCCAGCAGTGGTATTGCTGGGTCATATGGCAAATCTATGGCTAGTTTTTTGAGAAACCGCCATACTGTCCTCCAGAATGGTTGGATCCTTCTGCATTCCCACCAGCAGTGGATGAGTGTTCCCCTTCCTTCACATCCTCTCCAGCACTTGTATTCTTCTGTTTTTTTTCATAGCTGCCAATCTTATGGGTGTAAGATGGTATCTCATTGTAGTTTTGATTTGCATTTCCCTGATAGCTAGAGATTTGGAACATTTTTTCATGTGCTTTCTTGCCATTTGTATTTCTTCTTCGGAGAAGTGTCTGTTTAAGTCTTTTTCCCATTTTTTAAATGGGTTGTTTATCTTTTTATTTTCAAGATATAGGAGTTCTTTATATATGCAAGTTATAAGTTTCTTATCAGATATATGGTTGCCAAATATTTTCTCCCACTGTGTGGGCTCCCTTTTTACTTTCTTGACAAACTCCTTTGAGGTGCAGAAGGCTTTAATTTTGAGGAAGTCCCATTTATCTATTAGTTCTTTTGCTGCTCGTGCTTTTGGTGAGATATTCATAAATCCATTTCCTATTACAAGGTCCTGTAGATGTTTCCCTACACTGCTTTCTAAGGTTTTTATGGTCTTGGCTCTTATATTTAGGTCTTTGATCCATCTTGAGTTGATCTTTGTATAAGGTGTGAGATGGTAATCCTCTTTCATTCTTCTACATATGGCTATCGAGTTCTCCAGACACCATTTGTTGAATAGGCCACTCTCTCCCAGTTGAGAGGGTTTGGTGGCTTTATCGAATATTATGTGGTTGTATATGTGAGGTTCTATATCAGAGCTTTCAATTCGATTCCATTGGTCTATGTGTCTCTCCTTATGCCAATACCATGCTGTTTTCACCACCGTGGCTTTATAGTATGTTTTGAAGTCAGGTAGTGTGATTCCTCCAATTTCGTTTTTCTTTTTCAGTATGTCTTTGGCTATTCGGGGTCTCTTTCCTTTCCAAATAAATTTCATAGTTAGTTTTTCTAGTTCCTTAAAGAAGGCTGCATTGATTTTTATTGGGATTGCATTGAATGTGTAGATCAGTTTTGGTAGGATAGACATCTTAATAATGTTCAGTCTTCCTATCCATGAACAAGGAATAGTCTTCCATTTATTTAGGTCTTCTTTGATTTCCTTGAACAATCTTGTATAGTTCTCGGTGTATAAGTTCTTTACCTCTTTAGTTAAATTTATTCCTAAGTATTTGATTTTTTTATTTATTATTGTGAATGGTATTTGTTTCTTGATTTCCTCCTGATCTTGCTCATTATTGGTGTACAGAAATGCTACTGATTTTTGTGCATTGATCTTATAACCTGCGACTTTACTAAACTCATTTATGAGTTCTAGAATCTTCGTTGTAGATCTCTCAGGGTTTTCTATGTATAGGATCATGTCATCTGCAAATAATGAAATTTTGACTTCTTCCTTTCCAATTTGAATGCCTTTTATTTCTGGTTCTTGCCTCAGTGCTCGAGCAAGTACTTCCAAGACAATGCTAAATAGGAGCGGAGACAGTGGGCATCCCTGTCCTGCTCCTGAGTTTAGAGGGAAGGAGTCTAGGATTTCTCCATTGTAAACAATATTGGCTTTAGGTTTTTCATATATACTCTTTATCATGTTCAAAAAATTCCCTTGTATTCCAACCTTTTGGAGTGTTTTTATCAAGAAAGGGTGCTGTATTTTGTCAAATGCTTTTTCTGCATCAATAGATATAATCATGTGATTTTTTTCCTTCAATCTGTTTATATGGTGTATTACGTTGATTGATTTTCTTATGTTGAACCATCCTTGCATACCTGGGATGAATCCCACTTGGTCGTGGTGTATAATATGTTTAATGTGTTGTTGAATACGATTAGCAAGTATTTTGTTAAGTATTTTTGCGTCTAGGTTCATTAGAGAAATTGGTCTGTAATTTTCCTTTCTTGTGATGTCTTTGTTTGGCTTTGGTACTAGGGTAATGTTGGCATCATAGAAGGAGTTCGGTAACGTTCTTTCTGTTTCGATGTTTTGGAATAGTTTCAGCAGGATTGGTGTCAGTTCTTTCCGGAATGTTTTGTAGAATTCACCTGTGAAGCCATCTGGCCCTGGGCTCTTCTTAGTTGGGAGATTTTTAATAACTGATTCTATCTCTCTGCTTGTGATTGGTTTGTTAAGATCATCAATTTCTTCTTTTGTCAATATGGGCTGTTTATGTGTTTCTAGGAATTTGTCCATTTCCTCTAGATTGTCATTTTTGTTGGAATATAGTTTTTCAAAATATCCTCTTATGATAGTCTTTATTTCTGTGGGGTCAGTGGTGATATCGCCTTTCTCATTTCTTATTTTGTGTATTTGCATCTTCTCTCTTTTTTTCTTTGTTAGTGTTGCTAAAGGTTTGTCAATTTTGTTAATCTTCTCAAAAAACCAGCTCTTGGTCTTGTTTATCTGTTCAAGTGCTTTCTTATTTTCTATTTCATTTAGTTCTGCTCTTATCTTTGTTATTTCCTTCCTTCTTCTTCCTGTTGGGTTGCTTTGTTGTTGTTTTTCTAATTCCTTCAAATGTGCAGTTAGTTCTTCAATTTTTGCTCTTTCTTCTTTTTTGATATATGAATTTATGGCTATAAACTTCCCTCTCAGTACTGCTTTTGCTGCATCCCATAAATTTTGGTATGTTGTGTTATCATTATCATTTGTTTCAAGGTAGTCATTGATTTCTTTTGAGATTTCCTCTTTGACCCACTGTTTTTCTAAGAGTGTGCTGTTTAATTTCCAAATTGTGGTGTGAAATCTGGGCTTCTGTCCCTTGCAAATCTCCAGCTTGACTCCACTGTGGTCAGAGATAATGTTTTGTATGATTTCAATCTTTCTGAATTCCTTCAGCCTTTCTTTGTGGCCTAGCATATGATCTATCTTGGAGAATGATCCATGTGTGCTTGAGAAAAATGTATATCCTGCTGTGTTTGGGTGTAGCGATCTATATATGTCTATTAGATCGAGCTCCTCTAATATACTATTCAGATGTTTTGTTTCTTTGGTGATTCTCTTTTGAGATGTTCTGTCCAGAGTTGATAGTGGTGTATTAAAATCCCCCACTATAATTGTAGATGTATCTATTCTTTCACTTAGTTTTTCCAGGATTTGCCTCATGTATTTAGAGGCACCCTTGTTAGGGGCATAGATATTTATGATTGTTCGATCTTCTTGACAGATTTTCCCTTTCACTAAAATGTAGTATCCTTCTTTGTCTCTCACAATTGTTTCACATTTAAAGTCTATTTTGTCTGATATTAATATAGCTACTCCTGCCTTTTTTTGGTTATTGTTAGCTTGTATGATTGTTTTCCAGCCTTTTACTTTCAATCTCCATGCGTCTCTGGGTCTAAGATGTGTCTCTTGTAGACAGCATATGGATGGGTCATATTTCCTTATCCAATGTCCCAGTCTGAATCTTTTGATAGGTGAGTTTAATCCATTGACATTCAGTGTTATTACTATCAAGGAATTATTTGTGTTAGCCATACTTTGATTGGATTTGTGTTTGTCATATTTTGTTTGTATATTTTTTTTGTCTTTTTTGTTGTTGTTGTTGGTCTTATACTCTCCTCCAACTTTGCCTTTCCTGTTTTTTCCTTTCTTCCTTCAGCACTCCCTTTAGAATTTCTTGAAGGGGAGGTTTCTTGTTGGTATACTCTTTCAGTTTCTGTTTGTCTGCGAATATTTTGAACTCTCCATCATATTTGAATGCTAGTTTAGCTGGATAAAGTATTCTTGGTTGGAAATTTCTTTCCTTTAGTACCTTGACTATATCATACCACTGTCTTCTTGCCTCCATGGTTTCAGAAGAGAAATCAGCACTTAATCTAATTGAGCTTCCCTTGTATGTGATGGTTTTCTTTTCTCTTGCTGCTTTTAGGATTTTCTCTTTTTCTTGAGCATTGGATAATTTGACAAGTATATGTCTTGGGGTGGGCCTGTTGGGGTTTATGACTTGTGGAGTGCACTGTGCTTCTTGGATATGTACATCTGTCTCTTTCAGTAGATTTGGTAAGTTTTCAGCCATTATTTCCTGCAACACTCCTTCTGACCCCTTTCCCTTCTCTTCACCTTCTGGAATGCCTATAATACATATGTTTGAGCGTTTTGCATTGTCATTCAGGTCCCTAAATCCTAATTGGATTTTTTCTATCTTCTTATTGACCCCTTCTACTATCTGTTTGATTTCTGATGTACTGTCTTCCACATCACTAATTCTCTGCTCTGTCTCTTCTAGTCTGCTGATATTTGCTGCAAGTGTATTTTTGATTTCTTGAACTGTGGTGTTCATTCCCATCATATCTGTTATGTTTTTGCGTATGTCTGCAATTTCCCCTCCAAGTGATATCTTCATGTTGTTAACCTCTTTCATTACTGCATCAAATTTGTCGGTGATAAATGTTCTAAGATCTTTCATTGCTTGTGCCAAGTTTTGCTCCCCTTCGTGATTATTGGTTTGTTGATTGGATTCAGCCATGTTTTCCTGATTATTGTTTTGGTTTGTAGATTTTTGTTGCTTTCTGGTCATCTCTTTATTTTGACGAATTTAATCAGTTCCTTAGCTTCTTTGTCTGCTCTTGGAGGTTAATTAGTTGTTATTTTTGCATAGGTGTTATATCTTCTCTTTGTCAGATTTTTCTTCTTATTCTAGTTACTTGTTGTTGGTTAAGTTCACTTTAGAGGAAAGTATTAGTGTTGGGGAAAGGCAATTGTGTAAGCAAGGGAAAAGTGTAAAGTTGTATTGGTGATGTATGTTAACAAAGCAGGAATATGAGATCTGGAAGGATGGAGGTTAGATTCATGTAGATTGTATAGAGTTATAGCTGTAGGTAGAGTACCTTTTATGAAGTAGATGACTGAATTTGGGAGGAATATGGTATGAACTACAAAGCTATTGTTTTCATGAGAGAGGGAGAAAGAAAGGAGAGGTAATAGTTTCAAGAGTGGATAATAGACAGAAAACAGAACAAAGGTATTAGAAATTAAGAGTTAGACACTTTGTGGATCAAAGAACGGGAGGTTGGGGGTGGAATATAGGAGAGACAGTAGATGATAGTGGATATCAAGATGCAGGGGAAGGGGGATAGTGTAGGTAGCCTAAATCAGTTCACACAGAAATGAGGCAGTGGAGGATCGGAAAACCCAGCAAATGTGAGGTGTTCCCTGTAGCACCTATTGTATACTTGAATTAAAATAAAAATAAGTGGAAGATGAGGGACAAGAGGGAAAGAGAAAACCGAAAAAAAAAACTAATTATAATAAAGAAAAAAGAAAGACAAGAAGAAAGGAAGAAAGAAAAAGAGGATGGGCAAACGGTGGGGAACGGATAGGGAGAAGAGAGATACAGGTATACACGTGTCACAATTGCAACACTATCTAAAACAACAACTTCCCCCTGCTTTGCCCTAAAACCCCCCGACTGTCTGCCCAAATGGGTCTGCAAGCACCTCCCTTCCCACAAACCCCCAATAGGCCGCCCAGGGCCCACGAACTCCCCAGTACTGCAGATGCTCCAAAAAAAAAATAAAATAAAATAAAATAAAGTAAAATAAATTAAAAAAAAAAAAAAAAAGAACAGAAACCCCTCCGCAGGCCCGGCTCCGCCCGCCGCGGAGGCTTGGACCGGCTCTGCCCGGCTCCTTATGCCGCCTCGCCCTGGCCTGGCTCCGCCGGGCTCCGCTCGCTACAACGGCCCAGCCGGCTCCCGCGTCCACCTCCCGCCACCGCGGCCTGGACCAGCCCCGCCCGGCTCCGTACCCGCCGCGGCCTGACCCGGCTCCGCCTGGCTCCACTCGCTACAGCGGCCCGGCCCAGCTCCGGCATCTGCCTCTCGCCACCGCGGCCTGCACCGGCCCCGCCCGGCTCCGTATGCCACCGCGGCCCGCACACCACCGCGGCCTGGCTCGGCCCTGCTCGGCCCCGCCCGGCCCTGCTCGCCGCCGGCGCAGCCCGGCCCGGCTCCGGCGTCCGCCGCTGCGGCCCGACCTGGCTCAGCCCCACCGAGGGGGGCTAGATGCCTTGTTTCCGCCTACCCAAGGAGGGAATCCTCTACAGGTAGCTGGGATCTCCGTGTATCTTTCACAGACGAATCCTCTCTGTTACCTTCCCTCCAAATCGATGTCCAGACACCTCCGGACCAGCAAAAATCCCGAAACAATCCGGTCCCAAAGAGTCTCCAATGCCGCCCAGCGGATTCCCTGCAGAAGACCCTAACGGATGTTCACTCAGCCGCCATCTTGTCCCTCCTCTCAATTAAATTTTATATGTATTTTGAAACTTATGAAGGTATTTTTTCTTTACAGTTTTGTCAACTCCAATTTTATTATGTATATATACAAATTTAGTTTATACAAAGCTTGAAGAGAAGCTTGATTTTTCCCCTTAAATGAATTACTTTCTTTTTTTTTTTTAAAGATTTATTTATTTATTTAATTCCCCCCTCCCCTGGTTGTCTGTTCTTGGTGTCTATTTGCTGCGTCTTGTTTCTTTGTCCGCTTCTGTTGTCGTCAGCGGCTCGAGAAGTGTGGGCGGCGCCATTCCTGGGCAGGCTGCTCTTTCTTTTCATGCTGGGCGGCTTTCCTCACGGGCGCACTCCTTGCGCGTGGGGGCCCCACGCGGGGGACACCCTTGCGTGGCAGGGCACTCCTTGCGCGCATCAGCACTGCGCATGGCCAGCTCCACACGGGTCAAGGAGGCCCGGGGTTTGAACCGCGGACCTCCCATATGGTAGACGGACGCCCTAACCACTGGGCCAAAGTCGGTTTCCCAAATGAATTACTTTCATTGAGGACATAAATAACAAAGATTCAAAAATATTTATTTTGGATTATACTCTATTTTTATAATAAGATTATTGTAAATACAGTACATTTAAAAGCATCTGTGCTTTTTTTCCAAATAGTTTTATTTATCTAAATTTTTCCATGACTTAATTTACAATCTGGGCAATTAATTTGCAAATTTTTAAGTATCCAGTCTTATAAATCTGAATAATAAGATTGGATTTTTAACATGGCCCACTGAATCTTTATTAGCATTTGGAAAAATTTATTAAACAAGTTTAGTAAATCTAAGTTAGGACCCGGAGTGAGAATACAGAAGAATTTTAAAGAGCAGCAGAATCTCAGTTTTTCCATTTTCTGGGCTTCTAGGAGTGTTGACTTATCTTTAAGCAATTTGAATATAGCTCACTTAAGAATTTTTATTTGCTAATATAATATTGCTTTCCTGAGGTAGGAAAGTATATATTAAACAACGAGACACAAACCACAGAAACACAGCATTAAAGATAGAAAAATAAAATGTATTGACTATTTCCCATGACAGTAGAAAAACAGTAAAGAAATAGCAAAGAGAATTCTCTTACCTGGCAGCCAAAATCAGAACCTGTGACAGAGGGCCCAGTGAGACTTTAACTCAACAAATGGAATTTAACCTCAACTGCAACATGGTAGGAATTCATAAATCTGAGAGGGGCCAAATGTTTATCTTAGGAAAGGACCTCAGAAAGGATGGAGCACAAACATTTCCTGCAGGTACCTTGCTGCTATCTGAGGTGTCAGAGGCATTGTCTCAGCATCCACCTTCAGAACTCACTTCTCTACACCAAATACTGTTGTGCTAAAAATAAAACAGGTGTGCAGAGTAAGTTTATTGAGCTAAAGTTGCATTAATACAGGAGCAGCAACAAAAGAGGTTTCTGCTCAAAAGTTTGAGTTGAAGAACTGCTTAAATGGCTGCTCTAGACTAAAGGAAGGTATGGGGGATAAGGAGGAATAATCAGGACATGATTTATTCTTGGTACATACTTCAGGCTTGATTTCTGTACATTATGAGGCTATGAGTATGTTTGAGCAGGTAGGTCATGCTTGAGGTCCAGGTTGTAAATCAGAAACAAGATGTTTATGTAAGGGTGTGGCTATCTGATAAAGATTAGCAGGCATTACTGGTGTCACCTTGAAATTTTTATTACCGTTCTTCCTCAGGCTGGGCAGAGGGTTTTATAAGCACCACAAATGAATACTCATATGCCAGCTTGCTTCAGTTAACCTCTGGTTCTTTATAACTCCCAGGATAAATTGGAAGCTCAAGCGAATCAATATGGTTAGTAAAATCATTTATCATTCCAATTTCACAGAACTGTTTGAGAAGGCAATTGAATTCATCTGAACAATAAAGAAATATAAATTTATGAATTAGAAACAAAATATAAAAAATGAATATTTAAAAGAAACAGTATAAAATAGAAGGGAATTTAAAGTAGCTGAGATTTACCAGAATTTGTGGGTAAAAAAGTTCCATTGAATACTCTGAAATAACTAAATTAATGGAAAAGTAGGCCATATATATGGATGGGAAGATTCAATATTATAACAAAGTCATTTATATTCATTGGTTGAAGACATCTAAAAAAAAAAGTATAGGTTTTCTATTGTAGAAATTGAAAAGATGGACCTGAAATCATGTTCAATCCAAACAACACTCGTAGGAACTAAAAAGTTAGAGATATTTCCTTAGCAGATATCAAGTCTTTCTGTAAAGTGATAGTAAATATTGTGGCATAAGGGCAAAAATGGCAAGTAAAGATGTAGCAGAATAGAGGTTATACACATGAACAATAAACAGATGACATGCAGCAAGGAATTACAGAGAGAAGAGCATTCCTCTTACTCAACTAATTAAAAAACAACTCTAAGTTTATTAAATAGTGAAATGAGGAAATCAATAGTAAAATAATTTTGAAGATAAATTCAGAATCTTGAAGGCATATTTCAGGAGGAAAGAGAGGATGAGAAGCAGGAGGAGAAGATGAGGAGGAAGAAAAGATGAAGGAGGAGGAAAAGATACAAAAATATGCACACTGAAAACATATTTGTGAATTTGATTGCAATAAATGAAAATATTTCTTTTTCTATAATACCAACAAAAGATCACAGAATTAGACATAAACCCTTAAAAACACATGGAAATTTTCAGCCATTTTTAAGAAGAATCACGGATATCTTGTTTTACACATGACAATATATTCTGAATCATTGGAATGAAATTTAAAAATGTGTATCCAATTATTACTACCATATATTCAGCAGTATATATAGATTCACCAATTACTGGTGATGATGTGGAAGAAATATAGTAGTACCTCAGTGCTCATGATTAATTGGCTCTGGGAGGCATGACAAGTGCCAAGAATGACCAGTGCCAAACAAAATTTTTCCCTAAGGGAATAATGTAAGTAAATTCAATGTATCCCCAAATGAAAGAAAATGCACATTTTTAAGGAAATGTATATAAAGATAGGGCTGTATATTATTACTTTGCATGAGAAATATACCTAAAAATTAATAAATACTTAAATTAAATAAAAACTTCACTTTATCTGTACTGAGAAGAGTCCATGGCCTAAAGGGATGGTGGAGGAGAGTGGTCAAGAGGATGGGTTACATGGAGTGTTGCTTGGAAGGAGAGTCGCCTTCCTAAAGAACTTTGGGCACTTGAACTTCTGGTGTTCTTTCTCTATTCCTGCCATTTTTCAACTTACACCACAGGCCCTGACACATACTTTTTAACCTTCACTAAAAATTTACCCAATGAGTACTGTTTCTGTCTTCCTTGAATGTGTGAATTGTTTGGCTATTGAATAAATTCACATTTCTGCTTGTCAGAACTTTGGCTGGATTATAGTTCTCCACACTATGTTGAACTCTTGTCTATTATGCACACATTTCTTTTATCATGGGCCTGGGGACATACTACCTTATTTCTTTCTTCCCTGAAGAATTCTCATCAGACACCTCTTGTCGCTGCTCCTTCTGTATTTCCTGTAGCTCCTCAGAAAAGAGCTCTTCATGATGTTCCTACACTAACTCCTTCAAATCAGCAGCATCAACTTCTAGACCCATGGATTGGCACAAAGATACAATATCCTGTGCAACTGTACTCTCTGTGCCTGCAGGTTTGGAGTCATCCTCAAACACTTTCAAGTCTCTGAGTGACAGCTTCTGGCCACAAATTCTTCAATGCCACATACATGTCTTATAAGAGACTTCATTCTAGGCCTTATCAATAAGTTTAAGGCAGTGTGGGATATTGAAATGCTCCTTCCAGAATTCTCTGATGGTCTGCTGGATGTCAAAGGTGACCTTAAAGCACTTTTGGAAAAATGCCTTGGTGTAAAACTTTTTGAAGTTTGAAATAACCTTCCAGGCTATGGGCAGGATGAGAGGAATAGTGTTGGGGGTTGTGACCTTACAGTGGTGTATCTGAACTCCTCTGGTAAGTCATCCTCCAAACCTGGAGTGTGGGCAGATACACTGTCCAAAAGTAGGAAAGCTTTCAGAGGTAAATATTTTTCCAGTAAATATTTTTTCTCTGAGGGACCAAACACTTCATTTATCCACTAGGTTAAAAATTGCCCTATGACCAAAGTTTTGCTGTTTCCCTCCACATCAAATGGTCTTTACTATTTATCATATTATGCTTTTGAAAACACAAATATTTACACTATGATAGACTAGTAGAGGCTCGAGTCTTAAGTTTCCACTTGCATTCCTATGCGACAAAACTCAGCCTTTCTTCACTGTTTTGTGGCCTGAGAATGTCCTCCTTTGTGATGAAGGTTGTACTTGGCATTTATTTCCAACAACCTTCAATTTCATTACAGTTATAAACTTGGTATGGAATAAAACCCTCAGCCTCTACAGAGTCTTCAAATTCAATGACAAATTCATCAGCAAACTTTTTATTAGCACTCACTGTCTAGCATGCCTCAAAACACTTTGGATGATAGTTCTCTTTTTAAAATTATCAAGCCAGCTGAGGCTGGTCTTACAAAGCTCAATACTTTCATTATTTGGTTCTGTTTTTTTTTCAAACAATTGGCATGGGACACTTTCACTTTTTTAGATATCATGGCCTCAGACCCACTCTTACTTTCTAATTGCTTCTTATTTACCCAAATTAATAACAGCTTTCAACTTCATTGAGTGTTTGGGAATAATGCTTTTCTATTGCTTTAACTCCTTTCAGAACATTAGTCTTTTTTTTTAAGATTTATTTATTTATTTATTTCTCTCCCGTTCTCCCCCCCCCGCCCCAGTTGTCGTTTCTGTGTCTATTTGCTGCATCATCTTCTTTGTCCGCTTCTGTTGTCAGTGGCACAGGAAACTGTGTTTCTTTTTGTTGCATCATCTTGTTGTGTCAGCTCTCTGTGTGTGCATCGCCATTCCTGGGCAGGCTGAAATTTCTTTCGTGCTGGGCAGTTCTCCTTATGGGGCACACTCCTTGTGTGTGGGGCTCTCCTGTGTGGGGACACCCCTGCATGGCACTCCTTGCATACATCAGCACTGCACATGGACCAGCTCCACATTGGTCAAGGAGGCCCAGGGTTTGAACCACGGACCTCCGATGTGGTAGATGGATGCCCTAACCACTGGGCCAATTCTACTTCCCAGAACATCAGTCTTTTTAATCACTTATATTTCTTTTTTATATATTTTTATTTATTTTGAAAAAAGCTACATAGATAAAACAAAATGGGGACTTCCGGCAAGATGGTGGCTGAGTGAGCTTGCCTTGCCGTCTCTCCTGGGAAGAGGCAGCTGGGCACCGCTGGAGGTTCTCCAGGACCAGGCTTTTTCAGGATTTTTTTCAGGGCAGGAAGTGTCTGGACATCGATTTGGTGGGAAGGTAATGGAAAGGACTGGTCTATAAGATATAAATTGGGACTTTTCAGGAGGGGGAGGCAAGATGGCGGCTGAGTGAACTTCCCGGTTACTAGCTCCTGGGGGGAATCGGCTGGGAGGCATCGGAGACTCTTTGGGACCAGCTGTTTCGGGATTTTTCCTGGTCTGGAGGTGTCTGGACATCGATTTGGAGGGAAGGTAACAGAGAGGATCCATCTGTGAAATATACACGGAGATCCCAGCTACGTGCGGAGGACTCCCTCCTTGGGTAGGTGGAGCCGAGGCAGCTAGCACCGCGGCGGGCGGCGGGCGGGAGAGCCGAGCCACGCTGCGCCGCGGCGGCGGGCGGTGGGCGGGGAAGCCGAGTCCGGCCGAGCCCGGCTGAGCCGCGGCGGGCGGGGGGCCAAGCCCAGCCACGCCGCGCCGGGCGGCGGGCGGGAAAGCCGAGCCCAGCCGAGCCCAGCCGAGCCGCGGCGGGCGGCGGGCGGGGGACCGGAGCCCAGCTGAGCCCAGCCGAGCCTGGCGGCGGGGTTTCTGTTCTTTGTTTTTTGTTTTTTTTTTTAATTTTTTTAATTTTTATTTTTTTTTTGTTGTTGTTGTTGTTGTTGTTCTTTTTTTTTTTTTTCAATCCTCTCTTTCTTGTCCCCAATATTCTTCTTATACTATTTTACCTTAACAATACAATAGGTCCTACAGGAAATACCTCACATTTGCTGGGTTTCCTCACCCTCCACTGCCTCATTTCTCTGTGAATAGATTTAGCCTATCTACACTATCCCCTTTCCCCTACAACTTGATATCCTCCACCATCTGCTATCTCTCCTATATTCCATTTCCCTTTCTTTGATCCACAAAGTGTCTAACTCTTAATTTCTAATACCTTTGTTTAGTTTTCCATCTGGTATTCGTCCCTGAAACTATTACCTTTCTTTTCTCTTTCCCTCTCTCACGAAAACAATAGCCTCTTAGTACGTACCACATTCCTCCCATATTCAGTCGTCTACCTCATTATAGGTACTTTCCTACTACTATAACTCTACACAATTTACATGATCTAACCTCCATCATCCCAGAACTCATATTGTTGCTTTGTAAACATATATCACCAATACTACTTCACACTTTTTCCTTCCTTACACAATTGACTTTCCCCAGCACTAATACTTTCCTTTAAAGTGAGCTTAACTAGCAATAAGAAATTGGAATAAGAAGAACAAAGTGACAAAGAGAAGATATAACACTTACGCAAAAACAACAGCTAATTAATCTCCAAGACTAGAAAAAGAAGCTAAGGAACTGATTAAACCCGTCAAGAAAAAATGTTGACAAGACAGCAACAAAAATCTACAAACCAAACCAGTAATCAGGAAAACATGGCTGAATCCAATCAACAAACTGAAAATCAGGAAGGGGGGCAGGACTTCGCACAAGCAATGAAAGATCACAGAACATTTATCACCGACAAATTTGATGAAGTAATGAAAGAGGTTAACAGCGTGAAGACAACACTTGGAGGGGAAATTGCTCACATGCGCAAAAAAATAACAGATATGATGGAAATGAACACCACAATTCAAGAAATCAAAAATACACTTGCAGCAAATATCAGCAGACTAGAAGAGGCAGAGCAGAGAATTAGTGATGTGGAAGACAGTGCATTGGAAATCAAACAGATAGTAGAAGTGGTCAATAAAAAGGTAGAAAAAATCCAGATAGGACTTAGGGACCTGAATGATAACGCAAAATGCTCAAACATACGTATTATAGGCATTCCAGAAGGAGAAGAGAAGGGAAAGGGGTCAGAAGGAGTGTTGCAGGAAATAATGAATGAAAACTTCCCAAATCTACTGAAAGAGACAGATGTACATATCCAAGAAGCACAGCGCACTCCACTGGTCATAAACCCCAACAGGCCCACCCCAAGACATATACTTGTCAAATTATCCAATGCTCAAGACAAAGAAAAAATTCTAAAAGCAGCAAGAGAAAAGAAAACCATCACATACAAGGGAAACTCCATAAGATTAAGTGCTGATTTCTCATCTGAAACGATGGAGGCAAGAAGGCAGTGGTATGATATAGTCAAGGTACTAAAGGAAAAAAATCTCCAACCAAGAATACTCTATCCAGCTAAACTAGCATTCAAAAATGATGGAGAGTTCAAAATATTCACAGATAAACAGAAACTGAAAGAGTATATCAACAAGAAACCTCCCCTTCAAGAAATTCTTAAGGGAATTCTGCAGGAAGAAAGGAAAAAACAGGACAGTCAGAGATGGAGGAGAGTGTAAAAGCAACAAGAAAGACAAAAATAGAAGGGGAAAATAAAATAATACAAACAAAATATAACAAACACAAATCCAACCAAAATATGGCTACCATAAATAACTCTCTAAACGTAATAACACTGAATGTCAATGGATTAAACTCACCTATCAAAAGATTCAGACTGGGACACTGGATAAGGAAATATGACCCATCTATATGCTGCCTACAAGAGACACATCTTAGACCCAGAGACTCATGGAGGTTGAAAGTGAATGGCTGGAAAACAATCATACAAGCAAACAACAACCAAAAAAAGGCAGGAGTAGCTATATTAATATCAGACAAAATAGACTTTAAATGCGAAACAATTGTGAGAGACAAAGAAGGATACTATATTTTAGTGAAAGGGACAATTTGTCAAGAAGATCGAACAATCATAAATATTTATGCTCCTAACAAGGGCGCCTCTAAATATGTGAGGCAAACGCTCGAAAACCTAAGTGAAAGAATAGATGCATCTACAATTATAGTGGGGGATTTTAATACACCACTATCAACTCTGGACAGAACATCTCAAAAGAGAATCACTAAAGAAACAAAACATTTGAACAGTATATTAGAAGAGCTGGATCTAATAGACATATATAGATCATTACACCCAAACACAGCAGGATATACCTTTTTCTCAAGCGCACATGGAACATTCTCCAAGATTGACCATATGCTAGGCCACAAAGAAAGGCTTAATGAATTCAGAAAGATCAAAATCATACAAAACAATATCTCTGACCACAGTGGAGTCAAGCTGGAAATTTGCAAGGGACAGAGACCCAGACTTCACACGACAATTTGGAAATTAAACAGCACACTCTTAGAAAAACAGTGGGTCAAAGAGGAAATCTCAAAAGAAATCAATGACTACCTTGAAACAAATGATAATGATAACACAACATACCAAAATTTATGGGATGCAGCAAAAGCGGTACTGAGAGGGAAATTTATAGCCATAAATTCATATATCAAAAAAGAAGAAAGAGCAGAAATTGAAGAATTAACTGCACATTTGAAGGAATTAGAAAAACAACAACAAAGTAACCCAACAGGAAGAAGAAGGAAGGAAATAACAAAGATAAGAGCAGAACTAAATGAAATAGAAAATAAGAAAGCACTTGAAAAAATAAACAAGACCAAGAGCTGGTTTTTTGAGAAGATCAACAAAATTGACAAACCTTTAGCGAGACTAACGAAGAAAAAAAGAGAAAAGATGCAAATACACAAAATAAGAAATGAGAAAGGTGATATCACCACTGACCCCACAGAAATAAAGACTATCATAAGAGGATACTTTGAAAAACTATATTCCAACAAAAATGACAATGTAGAGGAAATGGACAAATTCCTAGAAATACATAAGCAGCCCATACTGACGAAAGAAGAAATTGATGATCTTAACAAACCAATCACAAGCAAAGAGATAGAATCAGTCATTAAAAATCTCCCAACTAAGAAGAGCCCAGGGCCAGATGGCTTCACAGGTGAATTCTACAAAACATTCCGGAAAGAACTAACACCAATCCTGTTGAAACTATTCCAAAAAATCAAAACAGAAGGAACACTGAATTCCTTCTATGATGCCAACATTACTCTAGTACCAAAGCCAAACAAAGACACCACAAGAAAGGAAAATTACAGACCAATTTCTCTAATGAACCTAGACGCAAAAATACTTAACAAAATACTTGCTAATCATATTCAACAACACATTAAACGAATTATACACCATGACCAAGTGGGATTTATCCCAGGTATGCAAGGATGGTTCAACATAAGAAAATCAATCAATGTAATACACCATATAAACAGATTGAGAGAAAAAAACCACATGATTATATCTATAGATGCAGAAAAGGCATTTGACAAAATACAGCACCCCTTCCTGATAAAAACACTCCAAAAGATCGGAATACAAGGACACTTTTTGAACATGATAAAGAGTATATATGAAAAACCGAAAGCCAACATTGTTTACAATGGCGAAGTCCTGAAATCCTTCCCTCTAAAATCAGGAACAAGACAAGGATGCCCATTGTCTCCGCTCCTATTTAACATTGTCTTGGAAGTACTGGCTCGAGCACTGAGACAAGAACCAGATATAAAAGGCATTCAAATTGGAAGGGAAGAAGTCAAAATTTCATTATTTGCAGATGACATGATCCTATATATAGAAAACCCTGAGAGATCTTCAACAAAGCTCCTAGAACTCATAAATGAGTTTAGCAAAGTCGCAGGTTATAAGATCAATGCGCAAAAATCAGTAGCATTTCTATACACCAATAATGAGCAAGATCAGGAGGAAATCAAGAAACAAATACCATTCACAATAGTAAATAAAAAAATGAAATACTTAGGAATAAATTTAACTAAAGAGGTAAAAAACTTATACATCGAGAACTATACAAGATTGTTCAAGGAAATCAAAGCAGACCTAAATAAATGGAAGAATATTCCCTGTTCATGGATAGGAAGACTGAATATATTAAGATGTCTATCCTACCAAAACTGATCTACACATTCAATGCAATCCCAATAAAAATCAACACAGCCTTCTTTAAGGAACTAGAAAAACTAACTATGAAATTTATTTGGAATAAAAAGAGGCCCTGAATAGCCAAAGACATATTGAAAAAGAAAAACGAAATAGGAGGAATCACACTTCCTGACTTCAAAACATACTACAAAGCTACAGTAGTGAAAACAGCATGGTACTGGCATAAGGAGAGACACACAGACCAATGGAATCGAATTGAAAGTTCAGATATAGAACCTCATGTATATAGCCATATAATATTCGATAAAGCCACCAAACCCTCTCAACTGGGAGAGAATGGCCTATTCAACAAATGGTGCCTGGAGAACTGGATAGCCATATGTAGAAGAATGAAAGAGGATTACCATCTCACACCTTATACAAAGATCAACTCTAGATGGATCAAAGACCTAAATATAAGAGCCAAGACCATAAAGACCTTAGAAAGCAGTGTAGGGAAACATCTACAGGACCTTGTAATAGGAAATGGCTTCATGAATATCACACCAAAAGCACAAGCAGCAAAAGAACAAATAGATAAATGGGACTACCTCAAAATTAAAGCCTTCTGCACCTCAAAGGAGTTTGTCAAGAAAGTAAAAAGGGAACCCACACAATGGGAGAAAATATTTGGCAACCATATATCTGATAAGAGACTTATAACTTGCATATATAAAGAACTCATATATCTCGAAAACAAAAAGATAAACAACCCATTTAAAAAATGGGAAAAAGATTTAAACAGACACTTCTCCAAAGAAGAAATACAAATGGCTAAAAAGCATATGAAAAAATGCTCCAAATCCCTAGCTATCAGGGAAATGCAAATCAAAACTACAATGAGATACCATCTTACTCCCATAAGATTGGCAGCCATGAAAAAAACAGTAGAATACAAATGCTGGAGAGGATGTGAAGAAAGGGGAACACTCATCCATTGCTGGTGGGAATGCAGAAGGATCCAACCATTCTGGAGGACAGTTTGGCAGTTTCTCAAAAAATTATCCATAGATTTGCCATATGACCCAGCAATACCACTGCTGGGTATCTGAAAACAAGGACACAAACCGATATATGTACACCAATGTTCATAGCAGCATTGTTCACCATTGCCAAAAGTTGGAATCAATCCAAAGTCCATCAACAGATGAGTGGATCAATAAAATGTGGTATATACACACAATGGAATACTACTCCACTGTAAGAACCAATACACTACAATCGCATGTGATAACATGGATGAACCTTGAGAATCTTATGTTAAGTGAAGCAACCCAGGCATTGAAGGACAAATACTATATGACCTCAATGATATGAAATAAGTTAACTGCCTCAGAGAGCTAGAGTCTGGAAAAGTGGCTTACTGGAAATCGGGGGGTGGAGGAAGGATGTGAGTTAATGTCTGTAGGGGTGGAATCTGTGATGAGCTGGGGGTAAGTATGAGCACAAAGAAGGGACAAAATGGGGGCAAGGGGTTACCTTCGGGTGGGGTTTTCTGGGCTTGAGGGGGGCTGGGGATGGGAAGAGGGGTAATATGGTCCAAGAAATAGGTGGGAGGGAGGGGCAACATACAAACATGGGAGAGTGCCAGAAGTTCGTTGAGAACTAAATGTTGAGTAAAACGTATCAAAGTATAAATAGGAGGGTCACCTGGTTAGGACGCTCAGGGGGTATGGTCTGATGCGGGACGGACTCCGGAGGGAATAGCTGAAGGCTCATTTTTCCAAGGTGGGTTCTACCATTGGGTGGGGTGGACCCATATCCTGGGGAAGACTAATGCCGTCGAATAGAGAGAACTGTATCTCTCGTGAGAAAGGACGGCTCCCAGGGCATTAGATTGGCAGGCGTTGTGGGCCCTAAGGGGAGGGGAAAATGGACGTGCAATGGATAGAACAAAGGTAAATAAGGGGGCAAAAGAGGAGTTATGTGAGAGTACATGAGGATGAATATAAAACAGCTAATATTACACCAAAAACATATAGGGGACGACAGACTAATAATGAAAACCATAAGACAAAACATAGGATAACTAAAAAATTTAGAAAACTGTACAACCTAAAGTATGGACCACATAGTAAGCACAAATGTTACCTTGTTTGAAAACTATAGTTTCGGAATCTGTACATCAGTTTCAGGAAATATGATATGAATAAGTTAAAAGATTATTGCTGTGGAAGGGAAAAGGTTTTATGGTGGATCTGGGGAAATACTGTATATTGTATATATGAATTTTGGTGATCTAAGACTCTTCTGAAGCTGACATTATGTTGGGATTCACTTTACGGGAAGTTTTGGATCACAGAGTGGTTCAACAATGGCAGCGGAGGAATACTGATATGGGATGTTATTGACAGGATATATATGGTTGACAGGGAGTTATACAGGGCATATGCCCAGGGTATATGGTAATGTCTATATATACTCATAGTGGAAACAATTAAAAACAACAGCTGGGGGGGTACTGGGCTCCTGGCCGGGGGGTCACTGTTGTGGGCCCTGGGAGAGCAGCGGCAATCCTCCAGGTGCAACGGCAAGAACCAGGAAGGAAGGAGGGCCCAACAGTGGGCTCTTGATACTAATGGCTACACTTTTGAGCCTATGCACCTGCATAAGAACAAGGCCTAGAGTAGCATTGTGCCTGGGGGTTTCCTCCTGACAGCCTTCATGTTACTCAAATGTGGCCACTCTCACAGCCAAACTCAGCGTGTAGATGTGATGCATTCCCCCCAGCATGGGACACGACACCCGGGGATGAGCCTCCCTGGCACCGAGGGATCACTACCACATACCAGCTGAAGAAGCAACTAGAAAATGACCTTGAATTAAAGATTCAATGCGGAACAGCAGAATATACCTGTCTACATATAATAACATGACTTCGGGAAGCGGTTTGACCTAATGTAAGGGGGAAATGGAAAGGAGAAATGAGATTATAAGGCTGTGAGTCTCTAAAAAAGAGTCTGGAGGTTGTCAGAAGGAATACCCCTATGTACAACTGAACAGAGTCTAAGAGACAGATAAGGTAGATACAACCCCAGGTATTGGTTCTTTTGAGGGATAAAGAGACCCACGGGTTCTATGGTCATGGCAGATGGGGTTCACTGCCATGACAGATGGCCCTTCTTTGGAGCTGGTGTTTCTGCGTGATGGAAATGGACTCAGAGAGGATCTCTTTTCACAAGACTTGCGTGCTACTTTATTGGAATTGTAGTTGGTGCTGAGTTTAAGATATATGTAGGGGATTTGAATCTCTGGACTGATAATATGACACCCAGGCCCAGAGCCTCAACAGACTTCAGCTCCTACACTTTGACTTATTGGACTTACTCCACTCAGCTAACATGGAGTTGAAGAAGGTCAACCACCACAACATGGAGCCTAGAGTGTCTACAACTAGAAGCAGGAAGAGTGCATCCAGTACCCATGTGGAATCTAAGCCCTCACTTGACATAGGTGTGCAATGGACACAACCAATCCAATGTCCACAGAGGAAATGTGAAATGGGTGTGGGAACGGTAGCCATGGGGGCTGCTGGGTGTGGGGAGATGAGATGTGGAGGCGTTTTCGGGACGTGGAGTTGTCCTGGATAGTGCTTCACAGACAATTACGGGACACTGTAGATCCCCCCAGGGCCCACTGGATGGAACGTGAGAGAGTCTGGGCTATGATGTGGACCATTGACTATGGGGTGCAGTGATGCTCAGAGATGAACTTACCAGGTGCAATGGATGTATCACGATGATGGGAGAGAGTGTTGCTGTGGGGGGAGTGGGGGGCGGGGGCGGTGGGGTTGAATGGGACCTCATATATTTTTTTTAAAGTAATTAAAAAATAATAATAATAAATAAATATTAAAAAAAAAACAAAATGTTACACTAAAAATATAGGAGATTCACATATGCAACACACCCCATATCCCCATTTTGCCAACATCAACAATTTCTTTCATTAGTGTTGTACTTTCTGTGCATTTGATGAATACATTTTGGAGAACAGCTACAGAGCATGGATTAGAGTTTTCTTTGTAGTTTCCACTCTCTTCCAGTGCAATCAGTGGGTTATGGCAGGATATAAAATGCCCTGCATCAGTCCCTGCAATATCATTCAGGACAAATCCAAGTCCCCAAATGCCCCCATATATACCCTATTTTCCCACTCCCTTCCTTCAGCAACTCCAGTGGCCACAGTCTCTATATCAATGATATAATTTCTTCATTGCTAGAGTCACAATAATTCTATGGGAGTATACAAGTAAATCCACTCCCACTCTAGTCCAATCCTGAGGACTCTGGGGTGGTGATGACCACTCCACCTCTTAATGGAGAGGGGATTTTGATCCCACATGGCTTATAGATGGGACTCTCCAGCTTGCAGTTGTAGATTCTCTTGGTTCCTTGGTGTGGTGGTTGTCCATCTTCACCTCCTTGCTAGCTGACCCACATAAGTCCAATGAGCAGGAGAGTAGGTGTCACATCTCCAGTAGGATCAGGCCCCAGCCAGCAAATGGACAGCCCAGATATTCTCATCTCTTGGGCATACACCAACCCCAGCATCACTCAAAGATTCAATAAAAGGGACAGGAGAGGCATGTGTACAAAATTCACTTCTGAGTCCAACTCCATCACACCCAAGAGCACAAATTCCAAAGTAGGGCTTATGGGCAAGGCACCAAACTACAGAGCCATCTGCCATGATGGAAGGACCTAGGTGTTTCTAAAAGGCCTCAGGAGCACCACTACCTGGAGTAGTATCTACTTTAGCTAACTATGAGATCCTGCTGAGATGTGCATAAGCACAATCTCTCTGATGACCTTCTGCCTCATTTTAAAGTCTCCGCTGTAAAAATTCATTTGTATTTACCATTTCCAATCTTTTATTCAAGGTCTTTTTCCAGTTGCATCACCAGCTATTGCTTTGTAGTAATCCCTTTGTGCCAGGGAGTCTCATATCCAGGAGTAATATGCCATGCTGGGGGGAAGGTAATGCATTTATATGCTGATTTTGGTTTAGAAAAATGGCCACATCTGAGCAACATGAAAGATCTCAAAAGGTAATTCTTAGGCACCCTGCAACTCTAGGCCTAATTGAAATTTCAAGTGAGAAGGCTTATAAGCATTGTCATCAGTATCAAGGGCCCATGATTGGACCATCCTTCTTCACAGGTCGTTGCCCCTGCACTTGGAGAATTGTTGCTGTTCCATTGAGGAATGAGACAGTGCTCTCAGAATGGGAATACAACATTCCCTAACTTGTCACATGAATCTCTATCCACTGTGGCAATACTCACAATATCTGAACACATCTATATACCCTATATGCATGCCCAGACAAACTCCCTGCCATTCATCCCCCTTCAATGGCACCCCACACCAAATGCTCATCCCCTTCCAAAGTTGAACCACTCTGGGATCTAAAACTTATTAAAAAATGAAGCCTAATATAATGCCAAATTCAATTAATAGGAAAATGAGATTGTAATGATAGGCTTAAAAATAAAAAAATAAAATACATATTAATTTAGAAAAACTAAAATAAAGTAAAAAATATGGGGTATTAAAACAACGAAAAATATTATTTAAAAAAATCTTCAAAGTTCTGCCTTTCATCACTCTAATAAGTGTTGTCTTGTATGTATAGTGGAAATTTCTTCCACTTCTTCCTCAGTATCTTAAATTTTTTCTGTTTTCATTATGTCTTCAAAGTTTTAAATCATTGTAAAGTTCCATACAGAATATAGAGGATTCCCACACACCCAACATCCTCCCCTTATCCCCTTCCCTATTAATGATTTTTTTTACATGTGGATACCACAGTTGTTATAACTGTTGTACAAGCATTGAAAATTGCTTCTAACCATAGTCAGTAGTTTACATTACGGTTTACATTCTAGACCATACACACTTATAAATTTTTGATAAAATTAAACATGGCCTGTATCCATCTGATCATGCAGAATACTTCCATTGTCCTGTAATTATGCACTCTTCCAAATCTATTCTATTCCTTCCTCTTCCTCCCTTCAGGGTCCACAGTGACAAAGCTTCACTGTTTGAAGGACAAGATTAATAAGTGCTTGTAAAAATGCTGAAGGTTTGACACACTAGTCTGTCCTTCCCTATTAGGAGCCACCCATGTTCTGAGAGACACCCTCCTTTTGAGAATATCAGACCTCCCCAGGATAGGAGAACAACTTCCCACTGATTGTATTGATCTCCACCCACTGATACAGCATACTATGGAAAGAGAAGTACTCACATACTTCCTGGAATCCTGCCAAAGGATTGTGCTAAATGCCCCCCTTCAACACCCTAAACCAGTATCCCTTTTTCATTATACTATCAAAAGAGTTTTCTCAACATTATAGTTTCAACCATGTGCCCACCAATTCCCCGTGTTCACCTGTTCCATTCCCCAACCATCCCCCCAGTTCCATCGACTATCCACACAACCCTATCCTCTGTTTCTTCTTTTTTTTAAAATTATGGTGGAGGTCATTGTTTTAGGTATACTGTATTCCCCAGCAAAATTAATAATGTAAATAACACTTTCATATTTACCTATTATTTATTTGTTGTTGTTCAATGGTGGTGCAAAATAATTTTCTTTTCTGTTCAGCACTATCACTGCTTATTTTGTTAGGACCCATGATGAGAAAAAAATGCAAAAATATTACAAAATGACTACAGAAGGTAAGAAAAGATCATGATGGTAAGTTCACATAGCAAGGGCTACCATGTGACTATTGCATGATACTTTGTTTTGACTGGAAATACAGTCACAAGGCAACTGACCTGAAGTTCTATCATGCATGTTTAGTATCAAAGATGAGCACTTGGACAAAATTTTGGTGTCAAAATGTGTCAAATACCAAATCCAACAAGTTTCAAAACAGTTGAGTACTAATACATAACTGTAATATGTGGAAATATTATTTGTGTGTACATAAGTTACAACAGCTTCTCTGGAAATCTTTTGATATTGTATCAGCAAACTAAGACTAGTTTATGTTATAGTAAGAAAAAATTAAGTTTCTGCTGAGAGCAAAAAAGATTCTTATGTCACATGCCCATTTTGTGTTGCCTATGATTTTGATTCACAATCTATGGGCACATTTTTTGCCCATGTAATATCCAGGATATTAAGAATCCTGCACATGGTATTTTATTCATTCTCATGGTGGAAAGAAAAGATTTTGTAAAGTTCTCATATATTGATTGTTAAACCCTCAACCCTAGGCAGAAACATAGTAGATTATAGTATCTGCTGGTATTTACATTAAGACTATTTTATATGTACTTAATGAATTCTAAATCTGTTTTAGAATATATTAGTTTTTAACAAATACAGTGAACTACATATAGTTAGATTGTCCTGATGCTATTGATTAAGTTTAGAGTGGTAAAGATTTCTTCAGTAAAGTAACCTAATATCCATTAATAATCATTCATTTCCTTGAAGATACTGTTAAATACTTGAATTACAATTGGACATGAATCCTGAATTTTATTGATTCTAGTTATATCAATATTTGGTACTCAAAATTGCAAAATTCCACTGGATAAAACAATTGTATAAAATGCCTGTTACTTAGTTTCACCTCTTTAGTTGAAAACCATAAGTCAAACTTATTCCTCCCATAATCATAATTCTATTCATTGATACTATGCAATATTTAATTAAAATATTAATATCCTTAAAAGAATCATTTCCATACAGTGATGTTTATATCTCTTTCTACTTATAAATATAATATCCAATTTTGAAAAATTTATACCCAAAATTAAACCATTTCCATGTGCTTTCCTTGAAGGATACCAAGTACAAAATAAATTATATATTTTTCCAATATTAATTATCATTTCCCCAATGTAATTGATATTAAATTCATTTGCATATAAAGTACAAAACAACAGAAAAGCTCATTTAGGGACACAATATACTATATTGTATTGTAGTATATGTACTTTCAGTTAATGGTGATAGGGCAATTGGATATTTATCAACAATAAAATGAAATTTGACTACTGCCTTTCACCCTGCATGAATGACAGAATGTAAGAACAACACACAAAACTCAAAAATATAGTGGCTTAGATACTAACATTGGATGTTTTCAGAACACCAGCCTAGGTAAATATCTCTTATATAAGAAGTAAATAAAAAACTACAATGGAAAAGATTGATGTTTGGATTGAGAATATTCCCAAAGGTATTAGAAACTTCAAAATTTCATGTAACAAACAGAAATATACATGTCTCAAAAATGTGTACAGGAATATCACAAGATAATTCCAGATTTACATTTTTTATCTTTAATATATATTTTTAGTTTTAAGGAAATTACATCACATAGATGTTACATAAAAAGTATAGGGGATTCCCATATGCCTCTCCCCCTCCCCCTACACTTTCCAACATTAACATCTTTCATTAGTGTGGTACATTTGTTAAAATAGATGAACACATACTGAAGGATATAGCAGCCAAGGATTATATTTTACATTATAGTTTTCACTTTACCCTATACAATTTTATAGGTTTTGATAAAATGCATAATGGATTGCATTCAACATTGCAATGTCATGCAAGACAATTCCAATGTCCTGAAAATGCCCCCTTCTTGTACCTATTCCTCCCTCTCTTTCCCCTCATGACCTCTGGCAGCCACTGCCTTTATATCAGTGATACAAGTTCTTCCATTCCTAGAATAATCCTAAGTCTACTCTAGTTCATAATTGCTTTCCACCATTATATTTGTTCATTTCTCATTCTGGAGGATTTTGGGATTGTGATGCTTACCCTGTCTTCAGTTGAGACAGGTCTTAGATCCCATGGTGCAGTTGGATTGAACTGTATTGCTTGCAGTTGCCAAGAGTCTGCTTCCTGGGATGGGCCTTGTCCAACATCATGATTCTGTTAGTTGTCCTGTTTGAGTGCAATGAACTTATGAGTAAATTTTGCAAACCTGTTGTGATTCAAGGCTGAACTAGCATATGAAGAGACTGAAGATTTAAGTCTCTGGAGCATTTATTTAACAAGTATAGTGCTAAATTTAGATTCAAAAGAAAGAGGCAGAAAAGCCATGTGTAGTAAAAGAATAAATAAGTCTAACTCTGTTACAATTGGGAGCATATATTCCAAACTAAGGCCCACTGACAGGGTTCTAAATTCCTGAGTTCATCTGCCCTACCAATAGTGTCTAAATATCTCCAGAGTCATCAGGAGCTCAGCTGTTTGAAGTAACATTTACTGTGGCATTCAATGAGACCCTGGTGAGACACACATAAGCATAATCTCTGGAATAAACTCCCAACATAATTTGAAGTCACTTAGTCATAAAAAATCTTTTGTATTTAATATTTCCATCTTTTGGTCAAGGTCTTTTAACAGATTTATTGCTAAACAGCACTTGGTGCTAATTCTTTGATGTCAGGGAGGCTTATGACTGAGATACATGTTCCATGTTGCAGAGAATGTAGTGTGTTTATATGCTGAGATTGGCCTAAAAAGAAGCCACATATGAGCAACAAGTAGGCATTCAGAAGGTAATGCTTAGGTAATATATAATCCTAGGCTAAGATTCAATTTCACAAGAAAAGATTCATAAGTAAAACCATCAATATCAAGGTGTAAAGGTCTATCCTCTTTCACAAGGATGTGCGTGTGTACTCAAGGGATTTTTGCTGCTCTATTAGAGAATGTAGTAGAACTTCTCTGGTTGAGATTTCAATATTCGTTTTGTTATTTTGTTGTACTCCACCCACCAAGGCAACATCCTCTGACCACTTGAACATATTTATATGCCAAAGAGGCATGCCCCAGGTGGTGCAACTCTCCCCATACATCCCTACATCACTAAAATCCAGTACCACTGATCCTCCCATGTCATAGGATTGACTCTTTTGCATCCAAAAGCTCAACCAAATGAATTCAAAAAATAAACAAACAAAAATAATAGAAGATAATAATTAAAATAAAATGAAAGAAGCAAAAAAATAAAAAATAAAATAAAATAATTTTTTCCATTGTGTCTGTCATCACTGTAAGAGCTGTTATCTTATAAACAGTGATAATTTCTTCTGTATTTTCCACCAGTGTCTTATTTTTTTCACTTTATCATCAATGAAGATTTAGGTTACAGAAATATCATATAGAAAAATTAGGGGTTCCCATTTACCCAAGCCTCTCCCAATCTCACATTCTCCACTCTTAATAACATTTTACATTTGTATGGTACATTTGTTATAATTGATGTACAAATATAAAAGCATTGTTACCAACTATAGTTCATGGTTTAGATTATGGTTCAGATTTTGCCCATATCATTTTATAGGATTTGAGAAAATTAAAAAATGCCTTGTATCCATCATTGCAAGGTCATGCAGAGCAATTCCAATGCCCCAAAAATGCCTAATATTTCATCTATTCAATTCTTTTCCCTTCCCCTGATAACTTATTGTAACCAATATTTCAAATTTTGAGGAATAAGTTTCATAGTTACATGAGAGTTTGACATATTAATCTATTTTCTTTTATTAAGTCCTAAGTTCTCAAGAGATTTTGTCCCCCTTATTAAGAACATGGCAAGACTGCCTGGGATAGGAGTTTAATATTTTCTTCTTTATTGTGTGGGAATCCATCCAGGGAGATAACACACTATGACCAGATGAACACTTTCATATTCCATACAAGTGTGCTTCAGGTATGCCCTATCCTGCATATCATTTCAACCAGTAATCCTCCCCTCCATATTTGCCCAAAAGAACATTCCATTGTATCTTTATCCACAAACCTGCAAATTCCCTGAGTTCACCTGCTCCTTTCAACCCATCCCCCAGTTCCATGGAGAGTCCAACCCAAGTTCCCACTCCACTCCCTATCACATTCCTGAACCCTTGAATCCTCTCACATCACTGCACTACTGTAACCACAGTGGATGTAGGTGATAGTGCTCCAGATATATCTTAAAGTGTGTTAAAACTTAAAAAAAAAACACATAATTGTATACTCAGATTGAGTTCATTAGTAGTTTTAAAAATACCTACCAATGTTATTAATAAGGATTTTGACAATAATAACTATCAAACATTAATGATATGTGTATTAATTATTACAATTTTTTTAGAATATAGTGTGGCATGCCAGTTGGGTTAAGTTATAATATATTTGAATGAACCTCCAATATACACATTTAATATTAGTTTCTATTTTCTGTTGGCTATAGCTCTTCAAATTGGAACCCAAGCTGATAGAACACCATCAACCCACATGTCAAATAGTAAACAGATTATGTAAAAGTGTATTCCACAATGTTAATCTACATTTTTCCTTCTTTCATTATTTAAATTTCATAAGCCTACTATATGGCCAGGATTTATATCAATGGGGTACTGGAATAATATCTTCTAAAAGGGAGGAACATTAATATGTCAAGAATAGTTGAATTTTTCTCAAACATACACTATTAAAATTAAATATTTGAATAGAAAAAATAAATAGGCATGACTAATATGGAAGAGAATTATTATTTCTATTGTTAACCAATGAGACAAGAGTCTTTTATCATTTCCCTTTTTATTCAAGGTCTTTTTCTATTTCCATCACTACCAAGCTGGTGCTTGGTAGTAATCCCTCAGTTGGTCCCAGGGAGGTTCATCATAGGGAGTATTGTCCCTCACTGGGGGAATGCAATGTATTTACATGCAGAGTTTGGCTTAAAGAGTGGCCAAGTTTGAGCAACATGGAAGTTCTCAGGAGGTAACTCTTAGGCACCCTACAGGTGTAGGCTTAGTTGAAATTTCAAGCACACAAGTTTGTAAGTATAGTCATCAGTATCCATGGCCCATCAATGGATCTTCCTTCATCACTGGGTTTTGGCCATATACTTGGAGGATTGTTTTTGCTCCACTGGGGAGTGTGACCGTGTTTCCCAAAATGGGAACTCAGCATTCCCTCAGTTGTTGTGTGAAACTCTACCCCTTATGTCAATATCAGATGAACATTGGAACATAGCTATATATCCTATATTCACACCCTGGAGAAATCCCTCCCATCCATGAATCTGCCATCAATGATACCCCACATCAATACTTCCCCCTTACCATAGTTGAACCCCTCTGTAATTCAAAACTTCTTAAAAAATGAAGTCTAATATATTGCCAAATTCAATTAATAGGAAAATGAAATAGTAATGATAGATTTAAAGATTAGAAATAGAATGCATAATAATTTAGAAAAACTAAGTAAAAATAAATTGGTGTATTAAAAATGAAAAATATCATAATTTCTTTTTGATGTTTTGCCTTTCATTACAGTAATAAGTATTGTCCTGTATGTACAGTGGCAAGACAATCTCTTCCATTTCTTCCTTAGTGACTACATCATTTTTTTTTGTTATGTCTTCAAAAAAGTTTTTGGTCACAGTAAAATCACATGGAGAATCTAGGGAACTCCTATATACCCAACATAAAAGCACAGAAAAAAAGAAAAAAGCCAGGAGCACCTAATAGAAAAAAAGTTTAAAAGGGTAGGGGATAAAGAGGAAGGAAAGACAAGTAAACAAACAAACAGACAAGCCCTCACATAAGGTGTCAACCAAACTTTAAGTAAAACCAGACTGCCCTCTTACACCCCTGTGATGTTTGTCAGACTGTTGGTGTTTATCAATTAATTACCCTGCATCTTTCTTGCTGAAGATTTTGAAGTGGGCTTTGTTGAATAAACTAAGTTAAATTAGGTAACAAAAGTAATATTTATTTTAGGAAAAATAAGAGACCTAAGGGAAGATAATACACATATAATGTCTATGTTTTCCCTGTCTTAAAGTATCAGCTAAATGTTTAATATCCCAATGGATCACTACTCTAAGAGGAGCCAGGTACTGCAACAGAGACCTTGCACATTCAAGGCTGAAACTACTCCACTAAGCCAAACCCTCCTCCCAGGTCAACCTGCTACTCAAAAAGAGTCCCCTTCCTGGGGCAGGATCAACTCTTTGCAATTGAACAAACTTATTAAGAATCTGTCCTTCCCCTTTTCTCCCTTCCTCACTTCCCTTTCTCCCAGGACATCTGGAATCCTGTGTGAGAGCTTCCCTCTGAGATTCCAATGGGACACTTGTAAACCAACTTACCATAGAAAATAATGACTGTCAGACTCTTAGAGAGAGAGAAATCTCAGCTTGCTGGAAACTTTATATATGCTCTTGGAAGCCTATCAAGCACTTCCTACTCTCCCCTTCCCTTAGGTGTGTTGCATAAGACTATTAATTGCCTGACCCCACCTTCTCCCAGGTTAATTTTCCCTAACCCTGCATGTTTAGGTAAATCAGTCTGCCTTAGCAGATTCACCTTTCACCTCTTCTTAGTTTCTCTTCAAGCCAGCTGGTATGCTCCTCAAAGCTCAAAAAAGTGGGGTACAGACAATTGAGCTTGCACTTGTCAGACTCTTCTGCACCCTTCATTGGAACCCTCCCACTCTTGGAGTTTTTCTGAGAGCAGTGTGGTTTGGGGAACCCTGGTTTTGGTTTTTGGGAAATGCTGGTTTTGGGGAACACAGGTTCAGGTTACATGGCTTTAGGGATCATGGGGTTCTGGGAATGCTGCCTTGTGACTGCTGGGGTTTTACGAATGCTACAGTTACCTGCCCTAAGGGAGGTAGTTACCCTTCATACAGCTCCAGTCACAAGCTTCAGAAACCCACAGCTTTACCTTGAAAATTACTCTTTTTGTCACACTTTCTTCAGATTGATGTCCAGAGGCCTCCTGGTTTGTAGGTTTACCAAAACAGCTCACTCAGGCAGGATTTTGTCCCCATTCAACCAATTTTTTGGAGTTATGTTGAAGGTGCACTGGGTCTGATGCCATCTTGCCCCACCTCCTATATCACTTTCTTTAGTCTATATTCCTGGATTCCATGGATCAGGATATGTATTGCCTGGTGGAAGGTACTGCTAAATTGTCAGGGGTGTTTGTTGTGTGATGGCTGTGATGTACAAAAGACCCCAGGTCAGCGAGTTTTGAAAATATTAAGCATTTTTCCAAAGTGAAATTGAAAACCAAATATCCTAAACCATTCTTCCCCCATCATTGTGGCAAAATGACCTTGATAAATGATTTTCACAAATAATAGAGTGTCTAGCTTCCTTTAATTCCAGGCTTAGTAAAGTCCAAATGACCTGTTAGCTGATGATTGGATATCTCCATCTTTTTTTTTAAATTTTTTCATTTATCTGTGCATCAGCACATCATTAATTACCATGATATTTAGCAAAATCCAGTAAGACACATTGTATGAACTGTGTATATTTTTATAAAGGTGGAATAGATGAGCCTCACTCCAAAATAATATATTGCCATTGCCATGCCAGATGAACCTAGACTTAAGTTCTATCCAAGCACTCATGTGACATTTCAGCCCAAGAGAACATGTGTGGTTCTCCAAGCCCGGTGTTACTGCACAAACAATATTCTCCAGTGTCACACCTGATTAGAGTCCTGTTGGTTTTCTGAAAACATGCCAAAGGCTGCAACAGTTATTCCAACATCCACATAATGCATAATAATTGCAATCCCATATCCGGGGTATATGAATAGCGTAGAGACACTACCAGAATCTCTTTCTCTGTGTAGTGGTTTTATGTGTTTGAGATGCCACACTTGTGTGGGTCCAAAGACAGCTGGTATGTCCCAGTTTATCATGTTGTAGAATATGGGCTAATTGGCAGAAGACACAGGACTATGTTATATTCTTGTCTTTGCTTCTCCTAGGGTGAACACTCCTGATTTGGACCACTCTTGTATCTGAGGTGGGTTTACATGTCCCATTTGGTGGTGGGTCTAGCAGGCAATCATAACAACACTTTTGGCACATGCTTTGTAAGCACAAGAATTTTATTTATGTTCTTATTAAGACTGCTTTCCATGGGCATCAACATGGTGAAGACTTTTTCTCTTTTCCAGGTAATAAACTGTTTCCATAGTCCATATTCCTATCTACATATGGGGGAGCCCTTAAGAGTCAAATAATTGATTTGACAGTCACTGGACATTATGGTTAGTCCATTTGCAATGTCCACTGAATCTGCAAAACAGCCTTCACAACTGCACAGAGCTTATCCCACTAGTTAGAACACCTAAAACACAGTTAGCAGGTGACCATCCACTGGACTTCATAGCTTTGTGTTTTCCAGATCCATCTGAGAATCAAGTCGTACCATCAGATGAAACAACATAGAACCATTGGGACCCCACTTAACCAAATAAAGGGCAGGACTAGCCCCTGTAGACCCTTTATCTCCCTCAGGAAAAGTAGATATTTTTTAATGGAGCTGCAGTTTCCCAGAGATCGCAGTCAGGCTCAGGCTTGGATATATCATTTATATTTAATAATGGAGCCTTGCTGATCTTGTCCTACCCCTATCAACAGGTAACAAATTGCAGGAGAGTTAATATATTCCTTCAGGAAAAAAACAAATATATACTGGAGGCTGTTCCACTTTAATGTAACTTGAACTTGGGGATGGAGAAGAAGGCATTAACCAGTTCAATAACAGCCTGCCTTTATGGGCTTCAACCATTTCAGTGATATCAGTTACTGAAGTGGCCAAGGTTGATAGGTTCCTGTTTCCTGAGGCATTTACATATGTGAAACAGGGCTGTTAAGTGCAACAGGATGTTTGTAGTCTGAACCAATAAAGTAATGCCTTTTTTCCTGAACAGAGGCAGAACTGCTTCTGCCATACAATTCTCCAGGGCTCTAGCAACAGTGGTGGTTTACCGTACGGTTAAATCTCAATTTGCTCAAGTAAAGGGGACTATCCCCTCACTTGATAGTGCTCTTCCATGACACAGGCAGCTAAAATGCAATCTTTGCACTCAGCAATTGATAGCATTATAACTGGTACCCAAAATGGCCCAAAGTCTCCAACCACATGCATGTGCTCACTTGTTTATCGTGGCTCATTGTGAACACTCAAGGTCTCCAGTTTGACCTTGTCCCTGCAAAGAATGAAGATTAATGTTACTTGGCAATTGTATCTATTAGTCTCACACATTTTCTCTTTTAGCTGAACAGGAACACAAGGCCTCATATGCCCTGCAGGGACTGAGGGACCTTGCTCCCCCCTTAGTCCATTCTTATAAAGAGAAGTTGGCCATCTTACAGGCAGAAGGGATTACCCTTCATATCTAACACATCATTCTCACTGTTGGAATTGTCTTAGTGCCTCATTAGGGATCTAATAGTACCTATTACTTGATGTTTTCCTCTTCACCTGCCTGTGTTCAGGCAGCGGAGTGTGAGGCTGTGGAATCTAACTCATTCCTATGAAACTTCTTCCTGCTCTTCAATGGCTCTTAATAGGGCCTAAAACTCAACTTAAAGGGATCCCCTTTGGACCATTAGAGTTGATGGTATTCTTCCATACAAATTCCATCACATTTTGCTCTATTTATTGCCCATTTTAGTAACCAAAACTATGTAGTCCAGCAGGTGGACACTGCCCTCTCTTTTGTCTCTCCTGCATGCTCTCTGTGTTTTCCCCTATGGAACTTTAAGGAACAGCTTCCCATTGCTCATTTCCTGGGTCCTGTTCCACATGGCCTGTCACAGTGAAGACAGCTAGCATTTCCCTGTTATTTCCACCCCAGAGCAGGATGTTATGGTGGAACTTTTCTACACTTTCCTGCAGTGTCTCCAAAGGGGTATCAAAAGCAACAGAGGCCTTCGGTTGGGAAAGACACTTTTTTATGAATGACTCCAAAGGTGTCCTAGACAGGATCATCTCATCCACATCCCATCATGGGTTGAGATCTTATAGCCAAGTTTCTATCACACTTATCTTCTGGGCAGTTATAAATTCATGAATAGATTCTAATTTTCAGAAAGTCTTCACAGTGGTGACTCACATTCCTAGTAAACCAGATTGAAAGTGTCATAGGCTTTTCTAAAACTACCCTGTCTGTTGTCTTGTTTGATGCAGGCAAAAATGTGTTTTAGGAAATGGTCAGTAGTTAAATTTCCAAGACTGTGACCCTTGGCCCAAAGCATGAGTTTACAATGCCCTCTCATCAAGCAGATGCACCAACCAAACATCATGATCTATCCCTGGCTTCTTCAAGTATTTAAATTTTTTTGTTGTTTTTTTTTATTTTAATTTTTTGTCTCTATTTATTTTTTTTAATATTACATTCAAAAAATATGAGATTCCTATATACCTCCCATCCCCCTCATCCCACTCTTCCTCCCATAACAACAATCTCCTCCATCATCATGAGACATTCATTGCATTTGGTGAATACATCTCTGAGCACTGCTGCACCTCATGGTCAGTGGTCCACATCATAGCTCACACTCTCCCATATTCCACCCAGTGGGCCATGGGAGGACATACAATGTCCAGTAACTGTCTCTGCAGTACCACCCAGGACTACAGAGACCCACAGGTTCTATGGTCATGGCAGATGGAGTTCAGTGCCATGACAGTAGGCCCTACTTTGGAGTTTGTGTTTCTGTGTGATGGAGCTGGACTCAGATGTGATCTTTTTTCACAAGCCTCCCCTGTTTTTTTTACCAGAACTGTAGTTGGTGCTGGGGTTTAATATATACCCAGGGGACCTGAGTCTCTGGACTGATCTTGTGATAGCCAGGCCCTGAGCCTCAACAGACTTCAGCTCCTACACTCTGGTTTATTGGACTTACCCCACTCAGCTAACATGGAGTTGAAGAAGGTCAACTGTCAGAGTCGATGGACCTGAGGGTATCAGGAATGAAAGACAAAGAGAGATTGGGATCAGGGGTTCTGAGAGCATTGATTTCTCAAGCTCATCAGACAAGTTTATTAATCTCAGGGGCTTCTTTATATACCCCAAGCAATTGTGAGAACCAGAAACTATTCTAGCTAACTATTCCCATTACCTCATTCTAAAGAACACAGTGCACAGTGGATAAGAGAGTTACCAAAACTCACAATGTTCTATTATATTATTGAAACAAATACACTCATTAATCTTGTTGCCCAGGTTACTTGAGATATCAAGTCTGGGTTCTGCTGGAATGTTATGTTTCCCAGAGAGATTAGCCACCTGCACGTATATCTCTAGGGACAGCATGACCCAGTGGTCAGAAAGTAACTTGCTACCATGGAAACAACATGCTTTTGTTTCCCACAGTCAACCACCACACCAGGGAGCCAAAAGTGTCTACAGCTGAAAGCAGGAGGATTACATCCAGCATCCATGTGGAATCTAAGCCCTCTCTTGATATAGATGTGGAGTGGACACAACCATTCCAAGTATATAAATTTTAACTTCCATATTTCACTCTAAGTGAAAGACCTCATCATAATATTTTGGTCTATTGCAATGCCATTGATAATTGGTGTTAAGAGCAAACAGGGAGTTTTCTAAACTAATCAAGGTGACATAGCTGACAATAAGGCCATGTTTTAGCTCTCTCTAAAATAATGGAGAAAGAGTCAGATTCTGCCTTGGGGACCTCCTTTGAGGTAGAGAAAACCTGGATACTGCTTCACTACTCCCAGGAGAGTGAGGATCAGAGATGAAGAAACCAAACAGCTATTTGTGATTCATTGAAACTCGTGGCTACTGGAAAGGACTCCCCCCACCCATGAGATATTAAGTGAAGGTAAAAATCCTGAAAAACTGTATTCAGCTGAAAGTAGAGCAGATGTTTTCCTCCATGCCACCTCCTTGGGATATATATATATATATATGGGAATATCCTCTGAGTCATATAAGAAGATATTTGACAGAGAGGAAAGCCAGGGGAAAATCATGGGTTACTTGTCTTGGTGGCTGGATGTGGCATGCCTACCCCACTCTGAGGGTGGACAGCTTAGGAGAGGCCCTTTTCTCCTGCTCCAAATGAGTGTTTGAAGGTAGATTCTCCATGAGGAAAAGGTGTCTGGAAAGGTGGAGAGTGGTTTCTATGTCGTGAGTTTATGCAGCTAGGATGCCCATGAATATTGGAAGGGACCCTGATTCAACAGGGAAAGGGGGCAATCTCCTCAGACAGGCTGTTAAGCTCAACCACCTAGGCGAAAAGAAGAATTATATCAGAGAGGAGGTCGGGACAAATGACTGATCAGCAGAACTCTGGCAGACTGTATGGAATCTAACCTGCTTGAGGGAAAAGGGGTGGATAAACTAAGGCTAATTAAGCAAAAGAGGCAGAAGATCTCAGTGAAAGAATTCCTACCTAACATATATGAGTCCCCTGGTTCAATACCTGTCTCTTCTTTGATAAATGATCCACCAGGTTATGAGGTATCCAGGGAACATATAAACATTCTCATTGTATTAACATTTCTTGGATCTTTTATTTAAAAATAAAGTTCTTGTTTTTAAGTTCCCCTATCTTACTAAAACATGGTTCAAAACCTACAGAAGGCAGGCTGTAGGGTGACTGATGAACAGCAGCAGCCTGAGAAGGTACTTAGGTGTGTAAGAGAGAAGGCTATTTTCCTGTAATTATTTTTGTTTTTATTTATTTTTCTTCTGTCTCATTTTTTTGAGTGAGTCACTGCTGTCTCATTTATTGTTTTTTGTGTTTCCCCTTCCTCTGATTCTATGCTTGTTTGTTTATTATTTTTCTTTTGTTTACAGATTAACTCTACCTTCACTATTTCTTTTCCCTATTTCATTCTCTATTTTTCTTTATTTCTTTCATTCCATCTTTTTTATTTGGTCTTCAATTTTTCTTGTTTATTTCTCCCTCCTTTATTTCTCTGTTTACATTTTTATTTTTACATATTTCTCTCTTTTCACTTTTCTTTTCCCATTGTCTCACCATTCTAACCTTTTAAATCATTCTATATATTTTTTCTATTCTTATTCTTATTTCATTATTACTATTCTACTTTTCTAATCTTATTCCTCTGTGCTCTGTGCTTCTTACTCATGTAATTTATCAATTTCTTAGGTATTTTATGGCTCATCTTGTAACTTCTACTATTATTATTTCTATCATTCTTTTTATTTTCCTATCTCTTTCCTTTTCTCTTGTTCTATTTTTTTTTCTTTAAAAGGAACATAAGCAATAATGAAGAAATAGAATACAAGGAATGAAGTGTCAAAGTGAAACCTTACAACACACATTAAAACAATAAAATAAAACCATAGAATAGGGAAGCTAATCAACTGAATAAACCCATCAAGATGACCTGATGCCTAAACAACAACAACAACAAAAAGTCACAAGCCATACTAAGAAACAGGAATATATGGCCAAGTCCAAAGAACATACTAAAAACAAGGTGGAGATGTAAAACATAGAATAATTAATCAGAGATGTCCAAAAAAATCATGAATCAAATTAATGAATTGAAGGAAAAGATAAAAGATATTAAGAAGAAACTGGGAGAACATACTGAAGAAATTGTAGACATACACAAAAATATGGATAGGATGGTGAAGAATGGTACAATCTATGCCACCAAAAATACACCAGAAACATATAACAGATTTAAAACAAAAAGGAAAGAATCAGAAATGTGGAAGACAGTTCATCTGAAATGAAACAGACAGTAGAACAGACAGATAAAAAGATAGAAAAAATTCATCAGGGACTTAGGTATTTGAATGACAACACAAAATACACAAACATTTGCATTATAGGCATCCCAGATGTAGAAGAGAAGGGAAAAGGGACAGAAGTAGTATTGGAGGAAATAATGGTGAAAAACATTCCAACCCTTTGGAAGGAGATGGACAGACATGTCCAGAAGCACAGTGCAACCCAAACAAAATAAATCCTAATAGGCTTCCTCCAAGGCATATACATATTAGATGGTCAAATGCTCAAGACAAAGAGAAAATTCTGAAGGAAGAAAGAGAAAAGAGAACCACCACATACAAGAGAAGCTCAATAAAATTATGTCTGTTTTCACATCTGAAATCATGGAGGCAAGAATGGAGTGGTATGATGTATTTAAGTTGATAAACAAAAAAATGTTTAGCCAAAAATTCTTTATCTAGGAAAGCTGACATTCAAAAATGAGGGAGAACTCAAAATATTTACAGATAAACAGAAATTAAGAGAGTATGTCAATAAGAAATCTGCACTTCAAGAAATAGTAAAGGGAGTTCTGCAGGTTGAAAGAAAAAACAAAACAGAAACAGAGAATTTGAGGAGAGTATATGAAGAAATAAAAGCTAAAAAGAGAAATGAAACAACATATGGTATACATAAGCCCAAAGAAAATGTGATTAATGTAAGTAATTCCTTGATAGTAATAACATTGAATATTAATCAATTAAACTCACCAGTCAAGAGACAAAGATTGGCAGAATGGATAAGAAAATATGACTCACCTATATACTGTCTACAAGAAATCCACCTTAGACCCAGGAATGCATGGAGGTTGAAAGTGAATTGTTGGAAAATAATTTTACAAGCAAACAATAAACAAAAATGGACATGAGTAGCTATACTAATATCAGACCAAATAGACTTAAATGTAAAGCTTTTGTAAGAGACAAAGGACACTATATATTAATAAAATAGGTAATCTATCAAGAAGAAAGAATAATCATAAACATTTATGAATCTAGCCAGGGCACCTCAAAATACTTGAGGAAAGCAAAGGAAACACTATTCTGATGATTAGAGGCCTCTAAATTATAGTGGGGGGATTTAATACACAATTATCACCATTAGAACATCTCAAAGGAGAATCAATAAAGAAACAAAGAGTTTGAATAATACAGAGGACCTGAACCTAAAAGATATTCAGAACATTACACTGAATACAGCAGGATAAACATTCTTCCCAAGTGCACATAGATCACTTTCCAGAATAGACCACAGACTAGGACACAGAACAACTCTCATGGAATTCAGAAAGTTTGAAAATATACAGAATAATTCCTCTGATTACAATGGAATGGAGCTATAATTTGGTATGCAGCAAGCAGAGAACCAGATTAGGCACAAAGATATGGAAATTGAAAAATACACTCTTAGACAAACAGTGGGTCAAGGAGGAAATCTCAATAGAAATCAGTAAATAAATTGAAGTGAATGGAAATGAGGAAACAACATATAAAAGCCTATGGGAAGCAGCAAATCTGTACTAAGAGGGAAATTCATAGCCATAAATGCCTATATTAAAAAAGAAGAAAGTGCTAAAGCCAAAGACCTAACCGCACACCTGGAGAAATTAGACAAATAACAACAGATTAACACAAAAGAATGAAAATACATAAAATAAGAAATGAGTAAGAGGATATCACCATTGACCACACTGAAATAGACAATATCATAAGAGGATATTTTCAAAAATTATATGCCAAAATGTTGGAAAATTTGGAGGACATGGACAAATTCTTAGAAACACACAAGCAGCCTACATTGTCAAAAGAAGAAATTGATGAACTCAAAAGACAAATCACAAGTAATAAGATAGAATTAGTCATCAAAAACCTCCCAACTAAGAAGAGCCAGAACCCGGTGACTTCCCAGGTGAATTCTACCAAACATTCTGGAAAGAGCAAACACAAATACTTAAACTCTTCTAAAAATTTCGAGGGAGCACTGCCTAACTCATTCTATGATATAAAAATTACACTAACACCAAGTCAAAGAGTCCAGAAGAAAGGAAAATTATAGACCAACTTCTGAAATGAATGTGGATGCTAAAATCCTTAACAAAATATTTGCTAAACTTATTCAACAACACATTGAACAAATTATACACCATGACCAATTGGGTTTTATCCCTGGTATGCAAGGATGTTTCAAAATAAGAAAACTGAATAATGTAACACACCATGTAAAGAAATTGAAAGAAAAAATCCACAATCATCTTTATAGATGCAGAATGTTTGAAAAAAAAAAAACAGCACACTTTCCTGATAAAAACACTACAAATATAGGAATAGGAAGAAATTTATTCAATACAATAAAAGGTATATATGAAAATATATACCACAGCTAATATCATAGTCAATGGTGAAATCCTTCAAAGATTTCCTTCTAAGATTGGGAACAAGACAAGGATGCTCTATTTAAGAATTTGTTAGAAGTGCTTGTTTGAGAACTAAGGCAAGGAAAAGATATCAAAATCATCCAAACTGGAAAGAAAGAAGTAAACATTCCACTATTTGCATAGAACATTATCCTATATGCAGAAAGCCTGAGAAATCTACACCAAAGGTTGTAAAGTTTATAAATATATTCAGTAAAGTCACAGATTATAAGACAACATGCAATAATCATTAGTATTTCTGTACACCAATAATGAGCATTCTGGGGAGGAAATCCAGAAAAAATTCCACATACTGTAGCAAGCACAAGATCAAATACCTACGAATAAATTTATCTAAAGATATAAAAATGGTATATGCCAAAAAATTACACAACACAATTAAATGAAATCAAAGGAAACTTAAGTAAATAGAAGAATATTCTCTGTCATGTATAGGAAGATGAACATCTTTAAGATGTCTATCCTTCCTAAATTTTTCTACAGAATAAATGCAATCACTTTAAAAATCAACACAACATTTTTTACTGAATTGGAAAACCTAACTATGAAATTTATTTGGAAAATTAAGAGGCACTGAAAAGCTAAAACTTATTGAAAATGAAAAATTAAATCAGAGGAATCACACAACCTGATTTTAAAACATACTACAAAGGTACAGTATTCGAAAACACATGGTATTAGCAAAAGGAGAGACATAGTGAACAATGGAAGCAAATTGAGAATTCTGATATAGATCCTTGTATATAGAGTCAATTGACATTTGACAAGGCCACCAAGCCCATTCAACTAGAAGAGAATGACCTCATCAACAAATGGTGCTTGGAGAACTGGATATTAATATCCAAAAGAATGAGACAAGAGAACCACCCTACACTTTATACTAAAGTGAACTCAAGATGGACCAAAGATCTAAATATAAGACCCAAGACCATAAAGATCTTGTAAGATATTATAGGGAAGCATCTACAGGACTTTTCATTGGCAAATGATTTCATGAAATTTTCACCCTAAACACAAGCAATGAAAGAAAATATAGATAAATGGGACCTCCTCAAAATTAAAAAACCAAAAAACAAAACTTTTGTACCTCAAAGGAGTTTGTCAAGAAAGTGAAAAGGCAGCTTCTTCAATTGAAGAAAATATTTGTAACAGTTTATCTGACTGGGGCCTATTAATCAGCATATATATATATATATATATATATATATATATATATATATATATATATATATATATATATAAAACCTTACACCTTGAAAATAAAGACAACTCATTCAAAAAATAGGCAAGTGATTTGAATAGATATTTCTTCAAAGAAGAAATACAAATGGCTAAAAAACATATTAAAACTTGTTCAACTACAGTAGCTATTAGGGAAATGCATATCAAACTCCAATGAGATATCATCTTACACCCATTAGTCCAGTGACTATTAAAAAATCAGAGGACTACAAGTGTTGGAGAGGATGTGGATAAATGGAAACTCTCATCTACTGCTGGTGGGCATGTAAACTGGTGCAGCCACTGTGAAGGATAGTTTGGTGGCTCCTCTGAAAATGAAATAATGTACTGTCATAGCATTCAGCAATTCCGCTGCTGGGTATATACAAAGAAAAAATTGAAAGCAAGGGTATGAGCTGTTACATGCACACCAATGTTCATAGTGGCATTTTTCATTTTTGCCAAAAGTTGGAATTAACCCAAATGCTATTCAACAGATGAATAGATAATCAAATTGAGGTATATGCATACAATGGAAGATTACTCTGCTATAAGAAGGAAAACAGTATTAATACAAGGGATAACATGGATGAATCTTTAGTACCTTATATTGAATGAAGAAAACCAGGCACTGAAGGCCAAATCTTACATGACCTCAGTGATACAAATTATGCAAATTGAGTAGACTCACAGAGCTAGAGTGTGGAAGACTGGTTTACAGGAAATAGGAAGTGAGAAGAAAGTTGTGAGCCAATGCTCATATGGGCAAAATCTATGAGAAGCTGGAACTGATTGGCATTAGTTTAATGATACTGTTGGGTTGGAAAATGCTGGTTTGCCAAGGGGGTGGGGGATGGAGGGTGTTTTGGACAGTCCATGGAAATGGGTGGAAAGTTGAGAGAGGGAGCAGGTAAACACTGGGAATTGGTGGGTACACGGTTGAAACTACATTTTTTTGTTCTTTTGACAATGTGGCAACTGAGGGTTGCTGTTTTGGGATGTTGGATCCGGGAGGCATTGGGACAGTGCATACATGGCACATGTTTCCAGGGAGTGTGTGAGTGTTCCTCTTCACATAGTGTGTCATATCAGTGGGTGGAGGCCCACATAAGGAGTGGCAAATTGGTGGATTCCCATCCTAAGAAGGCCTGCTATGATCTCAAAGAGAGGCCTAGTCTTTCAAGAGCATGAGTGGTGCCTAAAAGGGTAGTACAGTCTGCTGTGTCAAACACTGAGTATTGTTGCATGTAACTATGCATCTTGTTCTTCAAAGAGTGATTCCTGTTGGTTACTGTGGATCCTGAAGGAAGGGGGTGGAAGGAATAGAATAGATGGAAGAGGGGGCATTTTAGGAGTGATAGAAGTGTTGTACATGATCTTGCTATGATGGATACAGGACATATTGAACCTCATCAAAAAATATAAAAGTGTATAGTCTATAATATAAACCATAATATAAACCATTGACCATGGTGGTAGCTATGTTTCAATGTTTGTACATCAGTTGTAACAAAACTACCATCCATATATAAAATATGATTATCAGGGAAAGGGAGAAAAGGGGGAGGATGTTGGGTATAAGAAAGTCCCCTGTGTTCAATACATGACTTTTCTGTAACATAAAACAATTTGAGGACAAAATGAATACAGGAAGATATTGGGATTATTAATGGAAGAAAATGACATTGTACATATAGGACAAGAGATCTTACAATAATGAAAGGCAAGATGTACATTTATTTTTAACTTTTTTCATTATTTTTATTATCTCAATTTTTTATTTTTTATTTTCATTTTTAATTTATTTAAAATTTTATTTCTTATTTTTAAAAGTATTTTTATTTCATTTTCTTAATAGTGGTATTAGCTATTTTGACTTCATTTTTTAAAAGTTTTGGATCTCAGAAAGTTTACAACTGTAGAAGATGAGGATAACTGCTGCAGGGTGTCAGTGATGGGGGAAATTCACCTGGTCATGCATATAAGGCATATAAATGTGTTCAAATGTTCATTTGGCATCATTATGATGGGTGGAGAATCACACAATAATTGAAATAATACTGAATTCCCATCCTGGGAAGCTCTGCCACATACTCTAATGGGACAGCAATAATTCCCTAGGTACAGAGGCCTTGGCTAGTGAAAGAGTATGGTCAATTTATGGGCCCTTGATATTTATGACTGAGGCTATGAAGATTTACTTTTGAAATTGAAACATAGTCCAGTATTACAGATTGCCTAAGAATTGCTTCCTTGAATCCTCTGTTTTGCTCAAATTTGGCCTCTTTCTAAGTCAAACTCTGCATATAATACATGACATTTCCCCCAGCATGGGACATGACTCTCAGGGATAAACCTCACTTGTACTGAGGGATTACTACCAAGCACCAACTACCAATGCAACTGGGAAAAGACCTTGACCAAAAGGAGGAAAAGGTACAGACAAATAATTTTTTATGGCTAAGAGACTTCAAAGTGAGTTGGGAGGTCATTCCAGAAGTTATGTTTATGCATGTCTCAGCAGGATCTCACTGACTGCCAGAATAGATATTACAACAAATACCAGGGCTCCTGAGGGCTCTAGAGACATCCAGACAGTATAGTCAGGACAGATAGCTCAGGGGTTTGTTGCCTTGCCAGTGGACACCACTTTGATGTTTATGCACCTCTGTGTGACAGAGTTGGACTCAGTTGTGGTTTCCCTAAACATGGCTCTTCTTTCTTTTTATTTGAGCTTATAATTAGTACTAGAGTTGGTTTGTGTATGTCCAATGATCTTAAATCTTTGGACTGTCCAAGTGCCATCCACATCATGAATCTCAGTGGAATTGCAATCCCTACTCTCCAGGTCATTGGTCTCACCCAGGATAACTAGCAATGAGGTGATGATGGACAACTACCATACCAAGGAACTGAGAGTATCTACAGCTGGAAGCAAAAGAACCCCATCCATCAACCCCCCTCTCAATTAGAGTTGGAGTAGACATCACCATTCCAAAATTTTCAAGATTGGGAATGAAATATTAAATAAAGTGGATTTATAGGCATTCTACTATAGGTTTATTGTGATTCTATCAATGGATGAAATTATATCATTAATGGAGAGGCTGTGACCACTGTTGGTTCTGAAGGCAGGGAGAGGTAAAAAGAGGAGCAATATCTGGGCATTTTTGGAACTTGAGAATTGTCTGAATGACATTTCAATGCAGGCCATTTACATGTTGCCAAAAACTATAGAATTGGGTGGAAGAGAGTATAAACTACAATGTAAATTTTAATCCATGTTTAGTGGCAAGACTCTAAAATGTGTTATTAATTGCAGTGAATGTACCTCACTAATGAAGGATGTTGTTAATGTGGGATAATGTGGGAGATATGGGGAGTGGGGCATATAAGAATCCCCTATATTTTATATGTGACATTTATGTAATCTATGTATGCTTAAAATAAAATAAAAAATAAAGTAAATAAAAAATGAAAAAGAGTAAAAAAGCATAACCTGGGGCTTTCAAATATCCCAGCCCTGGCATCCTTTGCAACCTCTGAGCCAACTTGACATTCAGTGAATTGCAGAGGAATATGCAGGCAGCCAAAAGATATCCTATAGATTCCCTACCCCTTCTAGAACACACCTCCCACATCTTCAATTTATCTATTGCATTGTCATCCCTGTTAAAAGGAACACTGCTAACATCCCACTAGAGTCCACAGGATCAGAAAGATGCCAGCTCAGCAGCCTCCAATCACTCCTGTGAGAGCTGGCACCACAGTAGGATGACTCAACTTACAGTCCATGGTTTCCTGTCTTCACACACAGAGACATGCAAATAGATGTCAACCCACTCCAATATAAGTGTCAGTGTCATCAAGAAAAACACATCTCACACAGCACTTGATGAAGTAACTTTTATTCACATGAGAAATGACAGAGCAGGTCAATTTTGCTAAGGGACATCAAGTTTTCATAACCATTATTTCTTAATCAGTGGTTGCTTCAGTGAGATATTTTAAGTGCAGCATGCTTTTCGGTGTTTATGTATACTAGTGGTGGAAACCAGCTCCCTCCCTACCAAGGACAGATACATTTGGTTGTATGCTGGAAGTCGTAAAATGTGTCCACAGAATCAGACTGCCTCTAATAAATATTTATATATGCTTGAGGCAAAAGAAGGAAGAATGTACTGGCAGCCTCCTTATCTACTAAGGGGTGGTATTTTATCCTGTCAGCATGACACACCCGAAACTAAACACAGGAGGTATTTGTGGGTTTCAGGGAAAGGCAACAGGCCTTGCTAAGACTGTAGCCATCACACATTCCCCTCTGTATTTACTTGTTACTCATCATGCAGAAAGCTTGAATGGGTCTATCATGGCCTGCACCTAACCAGCCAGATCACATGGAAAGAGCAAAAGTGTCCAAAGGATGTTATGTGTTGATGACCAGGTGTTTATAGTCCTCTTTTGAATGAGGAAAACAGCTTTTGAATGGTTCTAGTGCTATAACATTTCTGTGTCCTTATTCTGTAGTTGTGTATCAATTCTAAACATTTTATTGCTTGGTATAGAGATTTGCATAAATATAAATGAAAAAAATAATATTTGAAGTCAAGTTCTAAATCAAAATACTTAGGGGAAACACACTTACTATAAGATATTGGCTATAATAAGTAATAGGATGATGATGCTCTTTCACAGTTTGTAACAATTGCTTCACAACAATACAAGGCATTAGTGGTGGGGTAATGTTTGGGAGTCCTATATGCTGATGTGCATGTTTGTTTTGTATGTTCACAACTTTTACTGTATAGTTATTGTTTATAAATGTTCATATATGGATGATAAACTTCAATTTTAAAAAGCTAAAACAAACACTCAATATTTCCTTCCATTATCAGAGTATGTAGTACTTAGAAATTGTCTCAAATGCATAGACACATATTAAAGGACTCACTCCATTACCTTTTCCATGTTATATTCTTTTTTTGCTTTTAGTTCAAAACCATATGAAACATTGCAAATAAGTTAAAATTGTGGAAAAATTTTCCCAGAAAATCCATGAATTACACAAAAATATGGATATTAAAACCAAGATTTAAAAAAATTATTTCCCACTATCAAATATGCAAAAAATAAAAGAATATGTATTTTTAAAAAACTAGATATGTAACAGGGATTGTTTCAATTTTAAGAACTTACATCAAATATAAATTAAATTTCAGTCAAACATTTTTCAAAAAATTCCTGTTTAAAAGTTCAAAATATCTGTGAAACATTTTGCCTAGAGCAGCATTAATCTCTTTGTTCCGCAGGCTATAGATTAGGGGGTTTATGAATGGAGGCACCATGGAGTAGAACATGGCCATGAGGAGATTACTAAGAGATGCTTTATCTGCAGTGGGGTAAAATAGAGCAGTCAGCAAAGAAATCAAAAACAAAATGAGAATTGCCAAGTGTGGAGTACAGGTGCATAAGGCTTTGTTACGAGCTTCTGCAGAATTCATTCTAAGCACCGTTGATAATATATTAATATAGGACTTAAACAAAAAGGCAGAACATACAAATACAAAACAAGCACTTATAGGTAAGGCTATTGATTCTGAAAACTGAACATCTGATGAGGAGATCCTCAAAATTTGAGGTCCATCACAGAAATATTGATAGATAACATTGGACTTTGTGAAGGGAAGTCTGAATATGGTGCCTGTGTGGATAGCAGAATAGATCAAACCACTTGCCCATGAGCCACCAGCTGCCTGTGTGCACAAACATGGTGTGATTGTGAGCCCATAGTGCAGAGGGTGGCAAATGGCAAAATAGCGATCATAGGACATCAACACAAGGAAGAAAAACTCTGTGGCTATAAAGAAGACAAACAAGAAAATCTGAGCGGCACATGCTAGGAGAGAAATCGATTTATTGCCTGTCAGAGAATTCACAATCATTTTAGGAAGAGTAACTGAAATGCAGCAAAGATCTATAAAGGATAAATTGCCAATAAAGAAATACATTGGAGAGTGTAGGTGTGAGTTGATTACAATGACAATGAGGGTTAAAATATTCCCAGTCAAGGCACCTAGATAAAAAACTAAGAAGATCAGACCTTGCAAGACTTGGAGTTCCCTTGAGGATGACATATCCATGAGAAGGAATTCTGTGAAAATAGTGAGATTGTCCATGTATTCTAAAATGTTACAGTCTCTCTGTAGGGAAAGAATAATATGATAAAATATGCCAAAACCTAATCAGAAACAATCCATATTACCCAAAACTAAATTCCATCATTCTATCAATATATGTCTTTTCATCAGGAATTTGCCATAAATGTATCAGAAAAAAAAGACTATTTGAAATCAGTGAATAAAAAAATTTCTCTTTATATTTTCTTTCCTACGTGTCCTGATGTGTTAATTTCTGCATTTATAAAATTAGAGAATTAGAAAATTAAAAGGACTGAAATCATTAAATGACTTAAAATAAAGATCTGTAAACATTACAGATATTATGTCACATTTACACTATTTCAGTCTCTGTCTGGAGGCCTCCAATGATTCTTTTCACCTTATTTCCTTATAGAATGGCCAGGTCAAATATGCTCTGTAAGAGAATCTGCATCAGCCCATTTTTTGCAATGTCTAAATTTACTGCTGATAATCTGTATGTATCAGCTGACAAGGAGGATCACCGATATCTCTTGTTCTTTGTTCAGCTGATATTGGAACTGATTCTATTAAAAAACTTAATGTTTATAAGTTTCTTCTGTGAATGATTATTCTAAAGAAGAACAGACAGAGAGGTCTCACTATTCTTTCATTCTAAATGTAATGTAAGACAATTTTCACCTTTGCCCCAGGGTCCATAAAAATTATTTGATTCAGAAAATAAATTACATTTGTCTCTTCCAGTGAATATCAAGTTTCCCTTCTTGTCTCTCTGGTTTATGTTCTTACCAACACACATTGTCTAAGTAAAGAATCACACCTGATATTACTGCTCCTCAAAGAACTCTTCTTGCAAACAGGCATAATTTCTAATGTTTGATGCAGGACTAATTTCTGTCCAGATATCTTTCCTACATGCTTTTCAAGATTTTACCAAAATCTTCTTATTCAATCTAACTATTTATCAAGAACTCTTTTACCTGTGCTTGCCCTGAAACATTTCAAATTAAACATAAAACCAGTTTCATTTTTAAGTATACTTTCAATTATAAAGCTAGTTGTCTCCAGGCAATGATTTAACAATTATTTAATTTTTATGTGGAAAATATAGGATAAAAGGAGTAATAACTATAGTAATATTGGAATTTGCATTCTTACTAATAATTTAATTTTATATATTTGCAATTTAAAAATAGTATACAGTTTTAGTATTATATATATACAATAATATAATTTCCTTTTATTTTCATAATTACACTCAAGCAATTCTACTATTTTTGCAAAATATTTTTTCTAATTTGTTTTTCTATAATAACCTTTCAATGATGCATGCTATTTTCAAAGTCATTTTTATCAAGTTAAATTTCTTTAAGCAGAACATTTTATTAAAAATAAAATACAGTACTTTAAGTTGAAACTATTGACCTAAAGGCTGCTTATTAGAAATATCCTAACTTCCAGCTATTCTTTGTAATTGATCCTCAGAAATCCATTTCTCTCCTCCATGTCTTCATGTTGCACTTTTCTACTTTATCCTTAAGAATTATTATTTCCCAAAGCTAAAGTTACCATATATCTACTTTGGAGTGCATAAGGATGTAAAAATACATAACCTTTGGCATGAGAAAGAGAGATAGAGAGAGATAGAAAGATAAAGATCGAGATGAGAGAAAGAAAATTCAGGGTTTTTTTTTTTCATTCTGCTTATTAACTCAGGAATATTTGGAAATTGATCACTTTAAAATTTTAACAGGAAGATAAAAAAGCAAAATGGGTAGGATAATTGTTTCTTATGAATTTTAAACACCTGAAATATAATAGAATATTCAAAATCTACAAAAACCATATCTATTTCTCATATCCAGTAAATGAATATAAAGCATGTTCAAGCAAAAACTTCACTGGTACCTCCAGTGGAACTATTTTGTTCATGTGGACTGATTTCTCAGAAAATCTTTACTAGCTCAGTTGCCTATACTTACCTCTCCTTTAAAATCTAATTTAAGTAATATTTTATTCTTAGGGCTTGTGCTAGTTCATTGTCTTGTTCATTTTTGTAAAATTATATTTTCCATTATTAGTAAAACCTATATATTACATACATTTAATTATTTACCCTTTTAAATCTATGAACTCTAGTCAAACTAGAAACAGTAATATTCAGACTCTGAATGAGTAATGATATATAATATGAAGCAGAAATAAAGTATGGTAAACATTTTGACACATATCACAGATTTATAAATGAATTTTGTTTAACCATTTGAAATAAAAATATAAATTTTAATGTCCAAATATACCTGATAAATGTAGTCACCTTTATCTTCTATAACATGAATATTTCTTTCGTACAATTTACAGGTTGTACAAAATCTGTGATTTTGGCTCTTTTTTCATTGAATAAAATTCATGGAATCACTTCTCATGGAGATTTATATTTACCCTTAATTAGAAGAAAAATTCTTCTAGATTCTTTGTACACATGGTTATTCCCTATGACAGAGACATATGGGACACACCTCTCAGGGGACCTGGAAGAATAGTGATTTCACCCTCCAGAGAGGCCAGTTACCCCTCAAATCCTGATTGGTAAGGATTCATTGACAACGCTTTTGAGATTAGTTATATTTGAAATAGTGTTTATTTTTAATAAAATTAGCTTCTATATATTTTGAAGTTAACAGAAGACATTGATTCAAGAAGGTTTCATAGGCCAATGGTGATTCAATATATTTTCTTTTTTATGTCATATGATATGATTATGTTACTTACATTATAATATGGGCATAATATTGGGCAAACCCCAACAAAACAATTTTCTAAGTGTTTTGACTAACATTATGCTGTGAAGGAAAATTATATAATGTTGAAAATGATCATCAACAACAAATATGAACAAAATTTTCCTAGTTGTTACCAAGTTAAAGAAAAATATGACACATTTTAGAATGGGTTTTTAAAGGAAAGCAAGTGAAAATCATGGCATAGCCTGGGACACATAAAAAAGTATTGGCTTTAAGTATGACTGTGAATGAATGTTGGAATCCAGGAGGTTTATGTCAATTGAAATAAATCTAGAAGATAATCTAAGGATTGTACAACATAGTGATATGGTTTGGATATGGATTGTGGTTAATAGTACAGGTACAATAATGTTCCTCTATTGCAAAGTATTAAGAATATGGCGATACATTAGAAAATACAACTAATCTAATTAATAGACTATAGTTGACACTAGTATTTTAATATGTTGCAGCAGTAACAAGGAAGGAACTATATAAATGCAATGGGTTAACAATTGGAAAATATAGAGGGCTATGGGTTTTTCCTCTTGGTGCTATGAAAACTTTTTAAAATTACTGGAGGTGGTGATAGCACAACTCTGTGATAAACCTGAGAGCCACTGAGTATTCACTTTGGATGGATTGTACAAGGAAGAGGAACATATAACATAGTGTACCCTATAGTGTATGTTGGACTGTAGTTAACAGTACAAATATGATCTCATGAACTAGAATAAATGTACAATACTAATACACTGTGTTAGTAAATAGTTTGGCAAAATACACAAAATAATAAGATATATAGATAGCATTAATAGTATGCTGATGTCCATCATTTATAAAAAATGTGTCACAATAATATAAGATTTTGGATGTTTGATGATTTATGGGAATCCTGGGTTGTATGAATGATCGTTTTGTAAACTCTCAACTTCTCTAATAAAAAAGTACATAGAAGAGATTTTTGTATGTGTTATATGAAAGTAAAGAAGATTACAACTCTGATTTTGTTATTATTCCTAATAACACAGCTGGACTTTAACTTTTTGCAACAAACTAGCAGTGTTTGGGATTGCTGCATACTAGTGTTGTTACTTTAATCTATGATAAGAGGTTGTTTCTGTGACACATACTCTTTTATTATAGTTAAAACCATAAATAACCACATTGTATTTTTCTTTAATATTATGCTGAAATATTGGTAACTTTATACACTTTTAGGCATTCATAGGAACCTTTTACTCATACAACTTTAATTAACAGAGGGTTAAAGGAAAGAAAAAACTTGTTAATTTTATAACACTTTAAAACACCTTTTATTCAACTTATAACATATTAAATGAACTTAATTATTTTATTTAATTTTTCTTTTAAGGTAAAAGAACAAATGTCTTATAATTAGTTTGTAATAAAAGGCTACTGTTTGGGATTTGGTTTTGAGAAAGCAGTTTTGAACATTATGTTCCTTTAAAAGAGATAAAACTTTCTTTTCTTGGAACACCAAGGAAATGATGAGCACAAGAAGCACAAGAAGCTATTTTGATAAAATAGACTTTCTTTGTATACAGATTATTGAGGATAAAAAATTTTATCAAAACAGATTAATGATTTGAGAGGCCTTGAGAAAGAACAAAATTTTTAACTTTGCATCAGCATACTACTTGATACTAAAGCCTTTAAAATTTTATAGATAGACCCACTAAATCTTATTCAACTTTAACTATAAAATTTCCTTTTCTACAAACCTTTTGCACTTTCAGTATTCACTCAGGTTTTGTCCCACACTCTACTCTTTCCAATAATTAATCATTTTATCTTAGGACAAAATTGTCTTCTGTTTCTTTAACAATAAAAACATTCTATATAGCCTACATATGAAGTTATGAAGCAAACTTTTTATAACATAATACCATTAACACTAAACAAGCTTGTTAAAATAATAAACTTTTCTTTAAATACTTAGTAGCATGCAATATCAGAAACAGTTTCCTAGAAGCAAGTTGTGAAGGGAGGCTGGCTGTAGCCAAGCTTTTTTGTTATAAAATTACTTTTTATTATTATTATTATTAATTCAGGTTTGTTTAAACACTTTAACTTAAACAATGCTTTATAAAACTTCTTATAATTATTTATAACCATATAGACTATAATTGTATTATTTTAAGACAAATTTTACATTTACAGAACACATTTCTTTACTTAAAGCTACCACAATACTTTCTATAACTTGCTACATGCATTTAAGTTCTAAGAGTTTATGAAAATTAGCCATCCTACTTTGGAACAAAACACACCTTTTTGCAAAATCGTATTTTCATTAGCATTCTCGTAAATCATAAATTTCAGTTAGCATTCTCATAAACTTTTAACCTTTTTAATAGTCATTTAAGTTTTACCTCCTTCATATTATCCTGTGAAGAAAGATATTAGACAAGAACAACTTTTTATGAAAAGACGTATAGTAATTTTGTTAATCAAGACTTACAATTTTTATCATTGTAGAGATCTTATTAACATTTAAACTTAAGTATTAATATAAGCACTTATTTAATTTTTGGACATTTGAATAGAGCTCTTTTATAAATTTTTATTAATTATTACCATCCAGAGGTATGAAAATATACACTGACATTGAACCAACAGACAAACATACAACAATAACAACACAGTAACAGAAACATACAGTTTACAATTAACTCATAATTCTTACTTTCTTGGTATAGCTGTTTTTGAGTTCTCCATTATATGACATTTTAAATATCACTTCTTAAGATTTCTTCTGGAATCCATGTTGCCTGTAACATGCAATCTGGTACTTGGAAACATTGTTATTAGTTTAGTTATGGTTAAACATTGTTCAAAGTAGGGGGGGGGTGGACAGCTAGCCTGAACCTTTGGAAGGGTTTATTGCTCCTAACCTTTTAAAGCACTTAGGGGAATGACTGTTCTTCCGTTAGTAATGTTGTGGGTACCTATACGTTCAGCTTCATTATAATAGAGAGCTTTCCAGGTAATATAATCTCCGTGGGTTAAAATAGCAAGGGCTAGGTTTTTCCAATCACTAGGTGTATTGTGAGCATGAGAAATGCTGTTTAATAACATCTGAGCACAGGGGCTATTAAGACTATATTTTTGAATGGCTTTAAGAAGGTGAGTAATGGTTTCATGATTTTAAGGAGCCTAAAAGGGAGGAGAATCTCATTGTGGTAATTTACTGGAAAGAAGTGAGGAGGAGTGAATGGGTGGTGATTAAGGACAATTGCAGAGAGGAGGAGGCAAGATGGCGGCTGAGTGAACTTCCCGGTTACTAGCTCCTGGAGGGAATCGGCTGGGAGGCATCGAAGACTCTTTGGGACTGGGCTGTTTCAGGATTTTTCCTGGTCCCAAGGTGTTTGGACATCAATTTGGAGGGAAGGTAACAGAGAGGATCTGTCTGTGAAATATACACGGAGATCCCAGCTACGTGTGGAGGATTCCCTCCTTGGGTAGGCAGAGCCGAGGCAGCTAGCACTGTGCCGAGCCCCGGCGGGTGGCGGCAAGCGGCCAGGGTAGCCTAGCTGGGCTGCAGTGGGCAGCGGGCGGGGGATCCGAGCCACGCCACGGTGGGCGGCGGGTGGGAGAGCCGAGCTGCGCTGCGCCGCAGCGGGTGGCGGGCGGGAGAGCCGAGCCCAGCCGAGCACAGCCGAGCCCAGCCGAACCCAGCTGAGCTGCGGCGGGCGGCGGGCGGGGAAGCCGAGCCCAGGCGAGCCCAGCCGCGCCACGGCGGGTGGTGAGTGGGAGAGCCGAGCCGCGCTGTGCCGAGGTGGGCGGCAGGCGAGGGAGCCGAGCCCAGCTGAGCTGCGGCGGGTGGCAGGCGGCGGGTGGGAGAGCCGAGCCGCGCAGTGCCACGGCGGGCAGCGGGCAAGGGAACCGAGCCCAGCCGAGCCAAGCCGTGCTGCGGTGGGCGGCAGGCAGGGAAGCCGAGCCCAGCCGAACCCAGCTGAGCCGCGGAGGGTGAGGGGGCTGAGCCCAGCCGAGCTCGGTCGAGCGCGGCCGCGCCGCGGAGGGCAGCGAGTGGGAGAGCCGAGTCGCGCTGCGCCACGGAAGGTGACGGGCGGGGAAGCCGAGCCCAGCCGGGCCCGGCCGAGCCCAGCCGAGCCGCGGCGGGTGAGGGAGCCGAGCCAAGACGAGCTCAGCCGAGCCCAGCCGTGACGCGCCAGGTGGGAGAGCCGAGGCGCGCTGTGCTGCGGCGGGCGGCGGGCGGGAAAGCCGAGCCCAGCTGACCCAGCCGAGCAATGACGGGCGGGGGACCCGAGCCCAGCCGAGCCTAGCCAAGCCCAGCCGAGCCGCAGAGGGCAGGGCACCGGAGCCCAGCCGAGCCCAGCCGAGCCCAGCCAAGCCTGGTGGCGGGGTTTCTGTTCTTTGTGTTTTCTTTTGTTTTTTTTTATTTTATTTTTGTTGTTGTTGTTGTTTTTTTTAATCCTCTCTTTCCTGTCCCCAATATTCTTCTTATACTATTTTATCTTACCAATACAATAGGTCCTACAGGAAATACCTCACATTTGCTGGGTTTCCTCACCCTCCACTGCCTCATTTCTCTATGAATAGATTTAGTCAAACTACACTATCCCCTTTCCCCTACAACTTGATATCCTCCACCATCTGCTATCTCTCCTATATTCCATCTCCCTTTCTTTGATCCACAAAGTGTCTAACTCTTAATTTCTAATACCTTTGTTTAGTTTTCCATCTGGTATTCGTCCCTGAAACTACTACCTTTCTTTTCTCTTTCCCTCTCTCATGAAAACAATAATCTCTTAGTACGTACCACATTCCTCCCATATTCAGTCGTCTACTTCATTATAGGTACTTTCCTACTACTATAACTCTACACAATTTACATGATCTAACCTCCATCATCCCAGAACTCATATTGTTGCTTTGTTAACATATATCACCAATAATACTTCACACTTTTTCCTCCCTTACACAATTGCCTTTCCCCAGCACTAATACTTTCCTTTAAAGTGAGCTTAACTAGCAATAAGAAATTGGAATAAGAAGAACAAAGTGACAAAGAGAAGATATAACACTTACGCAAAAACAACAGCTAATTAATCTCCAAGACTAGACAAAGAAGTTAAGGAGCTGATTAAACCCGTCAAGAAAAAATGTTGACAAGACAGCAACAAAAATCTACAAACCAAACCAGTAATCAGGAAAACATGGCTGAATCCAATCAGGAAGGGGGGCAGGACTTCGCACAAGCAATGAAAGATCTCAGAACATTTATCACCGACAAATTTGGTGAAGTAATGAAAGAGGTTAACAGCATGAAGACAACACTTGGAGGGGAAATTGCAGACATGCACAAAAAAAATAACAGATATGATGGAAAATGAACACCACAATTCAAGAAATCAAAAATACACTTGCAGCAAATATCAGCAGACTAGAAGAGGCAGAGCAGAGAATTAGTGATGTGGAAGACAGTGCATTGGAAATCAAACAGATAGTAGAAGTGGTCAATAAAAAGGTAGAAAAAATCCAGATAGGACTTAGGGACCTGAATGATAACGCAAAACGCTCAAACATATGTATTATAGGCATTCCAGAAGGAGAAGAGAAGGGAAAGGGGTCAGAAGGAGTGTTGCAGGAAATAATGAATGAAAACTTCCCAAATCTACTGAAAGAGACAGATGTACATATCCAAGAAGCACAGCGCACTCCACTGGTCATAAACCCCAACAGGCCCACCCCAAGACATATACTTGTCAAATTATCCAATGCTCAAAACAAAGAAAAAATTCTAAAAGCAGCAAGAGAAAAGAAAACCATCACATACAAGGGAAAATCCATAAGATTAAGTGCTGATTTCTCACCGGAAATGATGGAGGCAAGAAGGCAGTGGTATGATATAGTCAAGGTACTAAAGGAAAAAAAAATTCCAACCAAGAATACTCTATCCAGCTAAACTAGCATTCAAAAATGATGGAGAGTTCAAAATATTCACAGATAAACAGAAACTGAAAGAGTATATCAACAAGAAACCTCCCCTTCAAGAAATTCTTAAGGGAGTTCTGCAGGAAGAAAGGAAAAACAGGACAGTCAGAGATTGAGAAGAGTGTAAAAGCAACAAGAAAGACAAAAATAGAAGGGGAAAATAAAATAACACAAACAAAATATAACAAACACAAATCCAACCAAAATATGGCTACCATAAATAACTCTCTAAACGTAATAACACTGAATGTCAACGGATTAAACTCACCTATCAAAAGATTCAGACTGGGACACCGGATAAGGAAATATGACCCATCTATATGCTGCCTACAAGAGACACATCTTAGACCCACAGACTCATGGAGGTTGAAAGTGAATGGCTGGAAAACAATCATACAAGCAAACAACAACCAAAAAAAGGCAGGAGTAGCTATATTAATATCAGACAAAATAGACTTTAAATGCGAAACAATTGTGAGAGACAAAGAAGGATACTATATTTTAGTGAAAGGGACAATCTGTCAAGAAGATCGAACAATCATAAATATTTATGCTCCTAACAAGGGCGCCTCTAAATATGTGAGGCAAATGCTGGAAAAACTAAGTGAAAGAATACATGCATCTACAATTATAGTGGGGGATTTTAATACACCACTATCAACTCTGGACAGAACATCTCAAAGAGAATCACTAAAGAAACAAAACATTTGAACAGTATATTAGAAGAGCTGGATCTAATAGACATATATAGATCATTACACACAAACACAGCAGGATATACATTTTTCTCAAGCGCACATGGAACATTCTCCAAGATTGACCATATGCTAGGCCACAAAGAAAGGCTTAATGAATTCAGAAAGATCAAAATCATACAAAACAATATCTCTGACCACAGTGGAGTGAAGCTGGAAATTTGCAAGGGACAGAGACCCACACTCCATACGACAATTTGGAAATTAAACAGCACACTCTTAGAAAAACAGTGGGTCAAAGAGGAAATCTCAAAAGAAATCAATGACTACCTTGAAACAAATGATAATGATAACACAACATACCAAAATTTATGGGATGCAGCAAAAGTGGTACTGAGAGGGAAATTTATAGCCATAAATTCATATATCAAAAAAGAAGAAAGAGCAAAAATTGGAGAACTAACTGCACTTTTGACGGAATTAGAAAAACAACAACAAAGTAACCCAACAGGAAGAAGGAAGGAAATAACAAAGATAAGAGCAGAACTAAATGAAATAGAAAATAAGAAAGCACTTGAAAAAATAAAGAAGAACAAGAGCTGGTTTTTTGAGAAGATCAACAAAATTGACAAACCTTTAGCGAGACTAACAAAGAAAAAAAGATAAAAGATGCAAATACACAAAATAAGAAATGAGAAAGGTGATATCACCACTGACCCCACAGAAATAAAGACATCATAAGAGGATACTTTGAAAAACTATATTCCAACAAAAATGACAATTTAGAGGAAATGGACAAATTCCTAGAAACTCATAAGCAGCCCATACTGACGAAAGAAGAAATTGATGATCTTAACAAACCAATCACAAGCAAAGAGATAGAATCAGTGATTAAAAATCTCCCAACTAAGAAGAGCCCAGGGCCAGACGGCTTCACAGGTGAATTCTACAAAACATTCCAGAAAGAACTAACACCAATCCTGTTGAAACTATTCCAAAAAATCGAAACAGAAGGAACACTGCCTAATTCCTTCTATGATGCCAACATTACCCTAGTACCAAAGCCAAACAAAGACACCACAAGAAAGGAATATTACAGACCAATTTCTCTAATGAACCTAGACGCAAAAATACTTAACAAAATACTTGCTAATCGTATTCAACAACACATTAAACGAATTATACACCATGACCAAGTGGGATTTATTCCAGGTATGCAAGGATGGTTCAAAATAAGAAAATCAATCAATGTAATACACCATATAAACAGATTGAGAGAAAAAACCACATGATTATATCTATAGATGCAGAAAAGGCATTTGACAAAATACAGCACCCCTTCCTGATAAAAACACTCCAAAAGATCGGAAAACAAGGAAACTTTTTGAACATGATAAAGAGTATATATGAAAAACCGAAAGCCAACATTGTTTACAATGGCGAAATCCTGAAATCCTTCCCTCTAAACTCAGGAACAAGACAAGGATGCCCATTGTCTCCGCTCCTATTTAACATTGTCTTGGAAGTACTTGCTCGAGCACTGAGAAAAGAACCAGATATAAAAGGCATTCAAATTGGAAGGGAAGAAGTCAAAATTTCATTATTTGCAGATAACATGATCCTATATATAGAAAACCCTGAGAGATCTACAACAAAGCTCCTAGAACTCATAAATGAGTTTAGCAAAGTCGCAGGTTATAAGATCAATGCGCAAAAATCAGTAGCATTTCTGTACACCAATAATGAGCAAGATCAGGAGGAAATCAAGAAACAAATACCATTCACAATAGTAAATAAAAAAATGAAATACTTAGGAATAAATTTAACTAAAGAGGTAAAAAACTTATACATCCAGAACTATACAAGATTGTTCAAGGAAATCAAAGCAGACCTAAATAAATGGAAGAATATTCCCTGTTCATGGATAGGAAGACTGAATATTATGTCTATCCTACCAAAACTGATCTACACATTCAATGCAATCCCAATAAAAATCAACACAGCCTTCTTTAAGGAACTAGAAAAACTAACTATGAAATTTATTTGGAATAGAAAGAGGCCCTGAATAGCCAAAGACATATTGAAAAAGAAAAACGAAATAGGAGGAATCACACTTCCTGACTTCAAAACATACTACAAAGCTACAGTAGTGAAAACAGCATGGTACTGGCATAAGGAGAGACACACAGACCAATGGAATCAAATTGAAAGTTCAGATATAGAACCTCATGTATATAGCCATATAATATTCGATAAAGCCACCAAACCCTCTCAACTGGGAGAGAATGGCCTATTTAACAAATGGTGCCTGGAGAACTGGATAGCCATATGTAGAAGAATGAAAGAGGATTACCATCTCACACCTTATACAAAGACCAACTCAAGATGGATCAAAGACCTAAATATAAGAGCCAAGACCATAAAGACCTTAGAAAGCAGTGTAGGGAAACATCTACAGGACCTTGTAATAGGAAATGGCTTCATGAATATCACACCAAAAGCACGAGCAACAAAAGAACAAATAGATAAATGGGACTACCTCAAAATTAAAGCCTTCTGCACCTCAAAGGAGTTTGTCAAGAAAGTAAAAAGGGAACCCACACAATGGGAGAAAATATTTGGCAACCATATATCTGATAAGAGACTTATAACTTGCATATATAAAGAACTCATATATCTTGAAAACAAAAAGATAAACAACCCATTTAAAAAATGGGAAAAAGACTTAAACAGACACTTCTCCAAAGAAGAAATACAAATGGCTAAAAAGCACATGAAAAAATGCTCCAAATCTCTAGCTATCAGGGAAATGCAAATCAAAACTACAATGAGATACCATCTTACTCCCATAAGATTGGCAGCCATGAAAAAAACAGTAGAATGCAAATGCTGGAGAGGATGTGAAGAAAGGGGAACACTCATCCATTGCTGGTGGGAATGCAGAAGGGTCCAACCATTCTGGAGGACAGTTTGGCAGTTTCTCAAAAAATTATCCATAGATTTGCCATATGACCCAGCAATACCACTGCTGGGTATATACCCATCAGATCTGAAAACAAGGACACAAACCAATATATGTACACCAATGTTCATAGCAGCATTGTTAACTATCGCCAAAAGTTGGAATCAATCCAAATGTCCATCAACAGATGAGTGGATCAATAAAATGTGGTATATACACACAATGGAATACTACTCAGCTGTAAGAACCAATACACTACAATCGCACGTGATAACATGGATGAACCTTGAGAATCTTATGTTGAGTGAAGCAACCCAGGCATTGAAGGACAAATACTATATGACCTCAATGATATGAAATAAGTTAACTGCCTCAGAGAGCTAGAGTCTGGAAAAATGGCTTACAGGAAATCGGGGGGTGGAGGAAGGATGTGAGTTAATGTCTGCAGGGGTGGAATCTGTGATGAGCTGGTGGTAAGTATGAGCACAAAGAAGGGACAAAATGGGGGCAAGGGGTTACCTTCGGGTGGGGTTTTCTGGGTTTGAGGGGGGCTGGGGATGGGAAGAGGGGTAATATTTTCCAAGAAATAGGTGGGAGGGAGGGGCAACATACAAATATGGGAGAGTGTCAGAAGTTCGTTGAGAACTAAATGTTGAGTAAAACGTATCAAAGTATAAGTAGGAGGGTTTCCTAGTTAGGACGCTCAGGGGGTATGGTCTGATGCATGACGGACTCCGGAGGGAATAGCTGAAGGCTCATTTTGCCAAGGTGGGTTCTACCATTGGGTGGGGTGGACCCATATCCTGGGGAAGACTAATGCCATCGAATAGAGAGAACTGTATCTCTCATGAGAAAGGACGGCTCCCAGGGTATTAGATTGGCAGGCGTTGTGGGCCCTAAGGGGAGGGGAAAATGGATGTGGAATGGATGGAACAAAGGTAAATAAGGGGGCAAAAGAGGAGTTATGTGAGAGTACACGAGGATGAATATAAAACAGCTAATATTACACCAAAAACATATAGGGGACGACAGACTAATAATGAAAACCATAAGACAAAACATAGGATAACTAAAAAATTTAGAAAACTGTACAACCTAAAGTATGGACCACATAGTAAGCACAAATGTCACCTTGTTTGAAAACTATAGTTTTGGAATCTGTACATCAGTTTCAGGAAATATGATATGAATAAGTTAAAAGATTATTGCTGTGCAAGGGAAAAGGTTTTATGGTGGATCTGGGGAATTACTGTATATTGTATATATGAATTTTGGTGATCTAAGACTCTTCTGAAGCTGACATTATGTTGGGATTCACTTTACGGGAAGTTTTGGATCACAGAGTGGTTCAACAATGGCAGCGGAGGAATACTGATATGGGATGTTATTGACAGGATATATATGGTTGACAGGGAGTTATACAGGGCATATGCCCAGGGTATATGGTAATGTCTATATATACTCATAGTGGAAACAAAAACAACAGCTGGGGGGATACTGGGCTCCTGGCGGGGGGGTCACTGTTGTGGGCCCTGGGAGAGCAGCGGCAATCCTCCAGATGCAACGGCAAGAACCAGGAAGGAAGGAGGGCCCAACAGTGGGCTCGTGATACTAATGGTTACACTTTTGAGCCTATACACCTGCAATAAGAACAAGGCCTAGAGTAGCATTGTGCCTGGGGGTTTCCTCCTGACAGCCTTCATGTTACTCAAATGTGGCCACTCTCACAGCCAAACTCAGCGTGTAGATGGGATGCATTCCCCCCAGCGTGGGACACGACACCCGGGGATGAGCCTCCCTGGCACCGAGGGATCACTACTACATACCAGCTGAAGAAGCAACTAGAAAATGACCTTGAATTAAAGATTCAATGCGGAACAGCAGAATATACCTGTCTACATATAATAACATGACTTCGGGAAGCTGTTTGACCTAATGTAAGGGGGAAATGGAAAGGAGAAATGAGATTATAAGGCTGTGAGTCTCTAAAAAAGAGTCTGGAGGGTGTCAGAAGGAATACCCCTATGTACAACTGAACAGAGTCTAAGAGACAGATAAGGTAGATACAACCCCAGGTATTGGTTCTTTTGAGGGATAAAGAGACCCACGGGTTCTACGGTCATGGCAGAAGGGGTTCACTGCCATGACAGATAGCCCTTCTTTGGAGCTGGTGTTTCTGCATGATGGAATTGGACTCAGAGGGGATCTCTTTTCACAAGACTTGCATGCTACTTTATTGGAATTGTAGTTGGTGCTGGGTTTAAGATATATGTAGGGGATTTGAATCTCTGGACTGATAATATGACACCCAGGCCCAGAGCCTCAACAGACTTCAGCTCCTACACTTTGATTTATTGGACTTACTCCACTCAGCTAACATGGAGTTGAAGAAGGTCAACCACCACAACATGGAGCCTAGAGTGTCTACAACTGGAAGCGGGAGGAGTGCATGCAGTACCCATGTGGAATCTAAGCCCTCACTTGACATAGATGTGCAATGGACACAACCAATCCAATGTCCACAGAGAAAATGTGGAATGGGTGTGGGAACGGTAGCCATGGTGGCTGCTGGGTGTGGGGAACGGGAGGAAGAGATGAGATGTGGAGGCGTTTTCGGGAAGTGGAGTTGTCCTGGATAGTGCTTCACGGACAATTACGGGACATTATAGATCCCCCCAGGGCCCACTGGATGGAACGTGAGAGAGTCTGGGCTATGATGTGGACCATTGACTATGGGGTGCAGTGATGCTCAGAGATGAACTTACCAGGTGCAATGGATGTGTCATGATGATGGGAGAGAGTGTTGCTGGGAGGGGAGTGGGGGGCAGGGGCGGTGGGGTTGAATGGGACCTCATATTTTTCATAATGTAATTTTTAAAAAATAATAAATAATTTTTAAAAAAAGGACAATTGCAGTAAGTGGAGTTGAAAGAGGAGGTGTAGAAGGCATGGCAGTGAAAGAATTAATAAGCGGAGCTGAAAAGGGAGGTGTAGTAGGCATGGCAGTGAGAGAGTTAAGCCCCAGCAGTTTTAGCCAGTGTCTAGTGGGGTGCCTGTAAGGCAGCCATGAATAGCTAAAAGAGTGGGTATGAGACTAAGAGGGAAGGTTTTGCCTCCGTGGGCCTAGGCGGATTTGACTCGCCTGAGCAGTTTAGCCCAAGTGGCAGGATTCCATATTGCCACAGTGGAAAGCCACGGGTTAAAACGGACAAGAAGGTCCCAATACTGACAGAGGTATTTTTTAGTGATTTTAAGGTGGCAGCTAGCTAATAGGGCATGTAACGCCCATGCTTATAGTGCGTTCTCAGAAGAGGCTAAGTTCCCCATTCTGAGCTTCACTCACCGATGCGAAGAGGATCGATTCGGATCCTGCTGGTTGCTGTCCGGACGAGGTCTGGGGCTCCCTGTTCAGGTGCCAGTTGTCGCTGTTCCCCTGGGGCCGTTAGCTAGACAGCTTTCGCCTCGGTGAGGCGAACTTCTCAAATGGGTTGTGAGTGAGGATGTGGCCCTGGTAACACACAGCCAGGTTAAACACACAGTAACCACCCCGGAGATGCAGGCTCGTGGCGCAGGTCTGGTTTATTGGGGAAGCAGTACGGCTTATATAGGCAGGGATGGGGGCTTGAGGTGACATGTCAATTATGGATAGGCTAGGCGGGCTGGGGTAATTTGAAGCAGCTACTGATTGGATGAGGCAGGTTTGAAGTGGTGCGTGTGGGCTTCTCTGGCGGGAAAATGGCTAGGAAGAAGGGTGGTGCCATTTGTGATAGCCATTATGTATGCTTAGTGGCCATTTTGGCTAGATGTTACTTGCTAGTGAGCTCACCAACATTGATGCACTGTTTATTCCAGGGATCCAGACAGGGGGACCCTGAAGCTATGCAATTAATATCTACTTTCCTGATAACATTACATTCAATACCAAAGATAAAAATAATCTGCAAGGGGGTGTTGAGTTTCATCCTGAGCCAATACCTTTTGAACTATTGAAAGATTTAAAACAGGCAAAAATACTAAATAAAGTCCTTGTCAGTGAAATCAGGCTTGTAAGAAAACTCTCTGTTAAAGTGTTAACTAAGATAAGGAAACTATTCTGGGAGCAACTCTGCAAAACCCCTGCTGTCTACTAGAAAATGTAGCTGTGGGCTAGTGGGGGTTAATAGAGTTAAGCTGCTGGAAGAGGAGGAAAACATAGCAATACTGGTGTTCTGTTTTGTTTCTATGCAAATTCTGATTAGGCCTATTTAACCAAAATAATAAAATTAGTACAAAAATGTTATCAAAGTGTTAAAAGGAATTTTTGGTTTTAAATCAATAGTTTACTCCTGAACTTCAAGTCTCAGTGTAGTCTTAAAGAGTTGCAATCCAAAAAATGTGTGTTAACAGTCTGTCTAAACTGCTGAATAAGAGCGTAACTACATTTATGCTACTCAAGTTATCTTAACTGATTGCTGATAACTAATAAAAATATTTCCAAGAAAAAGCTTGCATGTTACAGGCAGCATGGATTCCAGAAGAGATCTTAAAACAGTAAAATGTAAGATGTGAAATGATGGAGAACTAAAAAGCAGCTATACAAAAAAGTAAGAAAGTAAGAATTATGAGTCAATTGTAAACTGTATGTTTCTGTTGATGTGTTGTAATTGTTTTGTGTTTGTTTGTTCAAGGCAATGTATATTTTGGTACCTCCAGATGGTGATATAAATTAATAAATAAAATTTTTTAAAAGAGCTCTATTCAAATGGCCAAATATTGAATAAACACTTACATTAATACATAAGTTTAAATGTTAATAAGACCTCTACAATGATAAAAATTTTAAGTCTTGATTAGTAAAATTATTATGTCTTTTCATAAAAAATAGTTCTTGCCTAGATTGAAATGAATAGTTTGTTTTGCTTCACAGGGTAAAATGAAGAATGTAAAACTTAAATGAATATTAAAGAAGGTTAAAAGTTTGTGGGAATTCTGATTGAAATTTAATAAGTTTTTTCAAAAAGGTGTGTTTTGTCCTAAAATAGGATGGCTAATTTTCTTAAACTCATGGGACTTAAATGCATGTGGCAAGTTGTAGAATGTGTTCTGTGAAGGTAAAAGTTGTCTTAAAATAATATAATTATAGTCTATATAGTTATAAATAATTATAAGAAGTTTAATGAAGTCTTGTTTAAATTAAGGTATTTAAATGGCTAATTCCAAAAAGTCATTATTAAACAAAACCTGAATTAATAATAATAATAAAAGGCAATTTTGTAACAGGAAAATTTGTTGGCAGCCAGCCTCCCCTGCCATCTTGCTTCTAAAAGACTGTTTCTGGTATTGCATGCTCTAAGTATTTAAATTGAAGAAAAGTTCATTATTTTAACAGGCTTATTTAGTGTTGATAGTAATTATATGTTGTAAGAAGTTTGCCTGGTAACTTATATATGTGGGATATATAAAATGTGTTTTTATTATTAAGAAAACAGAAAATAATTTTGTTCAAAAATAAAATGATTGGTTACTAAGAAAAAGTAAAATGTGGGACTAAAACTGAATAAATACAGAAAGTATAAAATGTTTGTGAAAAAGGAATTTCTATGGTTAAAGTTAAGTAAGATTTGATGGATCTGGCTATAAAGTTTTAAAAGTTTTAATATCAATTAGTATACTAATAAAAAGTTAAATTTTGTTATTTCCTAATGTTTCTCAAGTCATTAGTCTGTTTTAGTAAAAGTTTATAAAGAGTTTTTCTCCTGAATAATCAGTATACAAAGAAAGTCTGTTTTATCAGAATAGCTTCTTGTGCTTTAACCTTATCATTTCCTTGGTTTTCTAAGAAGAAGCAAGTCTTATCGTTTTCAAAGGAACAGAATAAACCTGCTTTCTCAAGGTTAAATCCTGAAAAGTAGCTTTTTATTTCAAACCAGTTACAAGAGATTTGTTCTTTTTCCTTGAAAGAAAAACTAAAGTAATAGTTGAGTTCATTTAATATGTTATAATTAAGTTAAAAGTGTCATAAAATTAACAGGATTTTTTTACCTTCATTAATTAAAGTTGTATGAGTAAAAGTTTCATATGAATACTTAAGAATGTATAAAATTATCTATATTTCAGCATAATATTAAACAAAAGTACAATATGGTTAATTATGGTTTTAATTATTATAAAAAGGTATGTGTCACAGAAACAACCTCATCATAAATTTAAGTAACAACACTGTAGTATGCAGCAGTCCCAAATATTGCAGGTTTGTTGCAGTAAGTTAATGTCCAGCTCCAGCTGTGTCATTATCACTTGTTTTAAAACTTGCTAAGACTTTCTTTAGTGTCTTCTTAGACATGTCAAACCAGCCTGCATTCCCCTATCTGTGGAAAACCAACAATGGACTTTTGCAGTGCTTTTTGGGGCAATGTGCATAGCCCAACCATCTATCCTGGCATGGTGATAATAATCTGGCTGTGTAGAAAAAATCTGTGGCTCAGGGAGCAGACTTGGCACAGTGGATAGGGCATCCATCTAACCACGGGAGGTCCCTGGTTCAAACCCTGGGCCTCCTTGACCTGTGTGGAGCTGGCCCATGCACAGTGCTGATGTGCAAAAGGAGTACCATGCCATTCAGGGGTGTCCCCCACATAGGGGAGCCCCCACACATAAGGAGTGCACCCCATAAGGAGAGCCGCCCAGCACAAAAGAAATTTCAGCCTGCCCAGGAATGGCGCTGCACACGCGGAGAGCTGATGCAGCAAGATGACAAAACAGAAAAAGAGACACAGATTCCTGTGCTGCTGACAACAACAGAAGCGGACAAAGAGCATGCAGCAAATAAACACAGAGAACAGACAACAGGGGCAGGGGGGAAGGGGAGAGAAGTAAATAAATCTTTTTAAAAAATCTGTGGCTGAAACCCTACTAATGATGTTGAGTTAACCAGCAATCCTTTTTTCCAGAATTAAAAGAAACATCAAAGGCAATAGTATCTTATCTTAAGAGCCTAAAATAGGCAAACAATTGGGACAGGCTGCAAGGTCCCTGCTGCTATATCAAATTCTTCAAAATTGTTTAGTTGAGTGAAACAAAACTATAACCTCTGCTGTAATTGATAAAGTACAGTGTTTTCTCATGTTACTGTAGTTTGTTATATTGTTGGAATACTAAAAATCTTTCATTCCTCACTTAGTTCAAATATTGAAACCATTGTGTGTATTAATTGGGAAAAGTCCTTCATGGAAGTAGGAAAACCTCCAGCAAGCTGCTTTAAAAAATAATAAAAGGGAGATAAATTATGGACATTGACTTAGCCTGTGAATTGGATTTGGCGAGCATCAATATTGGCTTTGGCCTTCATGTTACTCAAATGTGGCCAGTCTCGAAGCCAAACTCAGCATGTAAATGCAATGCCTTCCCCCCAGCGTGGGACATGACACCCGGGGATGAGCCTCCCTGGCAACGAGGGACCACTATCAACTACCAACTGATGATGCAACTGGAAAATGACCTTATACGGAAGGTTCAATGCGGATCAGCAGAATATCCATGTCTACATAAAATACCATGACTTTAAAATGCTGTTTGACCTAAAGTAAGGGGGAAATGGAAAGGAGAAATGAGTTTATATGGCTACGAGTTTCTAAAAAAGAGTCTGGAGGCTGGCAGAAGGTTTGCCCTCATGCACAACTGAGCAGAGTCAGAGAGACAGATAAAGCAGATACAACCCCCAGATATTGGTTCCTTTGAGGGCTAAAGAGACCCATGGGAGTTATGGTCATGGCCGATGGGGTTAACTACCAGGGCAGATGGCCCCTCTTTGGAAATGGTGTTTATGTGTGATGAATCTGGACTCAGATGGGATCTCCCTTCATAAGACTTTCATGCTAATGTGCTGGAGGTGCAGTTAATGTTGGGGTTTAAGATATATTTAGGGGATTTGAATCTCTGGACTGACAATGTGATAGCCAGATCCTGAGCCTCAACAGACTCCAGCACCTACAATCTGATTTATTGGACTTACCACACTCAGCTAAGATGGAGGTGAAGAAGGACAACCACCACACCATGGAGCCTAGAGTGATTACAACTGAAAATGGGAGGATTGCATCCAGCATCCAGGTGGAATCTGAGCCTCCTCTTGACATAAAGGTGCAATGGACACAACCAATCCAGTGTCCACATAGAAGAGGTGGCATTGGATTGGGAAAAGTGGACATAATGGACAAAGGGTATGGGGAAAGGCAGGAAGAGATGAGAGGTGGAGGCGTCTTCGGGACATGGAGCTGCCCTGGATGGTGCTTCAGAGGTAATCACCGGACATTGTAAATCCTCACAGGGCCTACATGATGGAATAGAGGAGAGTATGGGCCATGATGTGAACCAATGTATATGAGGTGCAGAGGTGCCCAAAGATGTACTTACCAAATCTAATGGATGTGTCATGATGATGGGAACGAGTGTTGTTGCGGGGGGGAGAGGGGGGGGTGGGGGGGTGGGGTTGAATGAGACCTCACATATATATTTTTAATGTAATATTATTACAAAGTCAATAAAAAATAAAAAAATTAATTAAAAAAAAAATATTGGCTTTGGGTGGGGTTTGTTGCAAAGGCAAAATTCTAAACAAGTACCCTTTGGTTTTTACTCATAATTCTGGAAAAAGGCCAAAAGTACAATATTAAAAAAGCAATTGGGGAAACGGACTTTTTGGCCCAGTGGTTAGGGCGTCCGTCTACCATATGGGAGGTCTGTGGTTCAAACCCCGGGCCTCCTTGACCCGTGTGGAGCTGGCCATGCGCAGTGCTGATGCGCGCAAGGAGTGCCGTGCCACGCAAGGGTGTCCCCCGCGTGGGGGAGCCCCACGCGCAAGGAGTGCGCCCGTGAGGAAAGCCCCCAGCATGAAAAGAAAGTGCAGCCTGCCCAGGAATGGCGCCGCCCACACTTCCCGTGCCGCTGACGACAACAGAAGCGGACAAAGAAACAAGATGCAGCAAATAGACACCAAGAACAGACAACCAGGGAAGGGGGGGAAATTAAATAAATAAATAAATCTTTAAATTAAAAAAAAAAAAAAGCAATTGTTTGCAGCATGGGAGGTCCTACCGAAAGTGAAAGATTTAACCCAATAGTGCCTGGTCACTCTAAAGACTGCCATCCCTATCCAGGGGTAGATTGCAAATACTAAAAAGCAAGACAGAAATGATGGACTGTTGTAAATCACCCTCAAATCTATGAAAAAACATCCAGGATACCTGCTAATAGTAACAAGCGAGTGTCTGTCATGTCCCTGCCCACTCCTCTAACATCACTTTAAAGACTATTAACACAGATGCCTTTGTGAAGATTCAGTGCCCTACCACTAAAACCTGAGAAAAAGGCAAAGTGGCTCCACCAAAAAGGCAAACATTGTGAGTACCAAACTTTGTGGTGACTAGCCCAGCAGTTCCAGCTGCCTGTTACATGCCAACAGCTCATAGACATTCCCTATAAGTTCCTTCATGCTTACTCTGATGACTGTGACATCAGACCCCTCCTGCTCTTGAGAGGAATGAGACCTTAGATGCATGCTACAAACACTCCGAGGAGTAAAACAACAAAAAACCACCTGAGCTGTATTCATTACTTTACCAAAACAAAAAGGGGGAAATGTAGAGATATGGTCAGAGGTTAAAATACTTCACTGAATGGGTGGACCGTGGGAGAGTGTGGGCTCTGATGTGGACCATTGACCATGAGGTGCAGCAGTGCTCAGAGATGGATTCACCAAATGCAATGAACGTCTCATGACTATGGAGGAGGTTGTTGTTATGGGGGAAGGAGTGGGGTGAGGGGTGTTGGGGGTATATGGGGGCCTCATATTTTTTTAATGTAACATTAAAAAATAAATAAAGACAAAAATAAAATAATAAAATAAAATATAATAAAATAATAATACTTCACTGAGACCTGTGGCAATTGCTGCCATACATCACATTAACTTCACAAATCCTGGAACTGTGAACTTGCAGCTTGTGTCTGCCCATGAATTTTGGGCCTGTGTGCTCTCTCCTAATGCTGTTGTGGCAGGAACTGTTAATATTACAAAGGAAAATAGATATACCAGCCCCTTGGACTACTGACACTCATAGTCATAACCTATAAAACAATTTGTGGAAAATATTTCTTGGAATTGCCCCTACTTATGAATGATTGGAAAATATAAATAAGACAGAACAGTATTTGACCCTTAATCAAACATATATTAAGGCCTGTGTTGGAGATCCATTTGTTTTCATAACTGGTAAGATAACTATTAAGAATGACTCACTGTTTTATGAAAATGGTACTCTGTATACTTGTCTATCAGAAAGTGTATGGCAGGATGGAGAAACAATAGCAATGGCCAGAAGAAGAAAAGGCACCTGGACACCCATGAGAATGGCATGGATTTGGCAGTCATCTCCTGAGAGTCGATTACTGCTACATATGGCACAAGAATTCTTGAAATGGACTAGATGTTTTATTGGACTGCTTATTATTAGCATTTTGGGACTAATTGGAATCATTACGGCAATTGCTATTGCTGTGGTAAATTTACATGAACAGTCCAAACAATATGTACATGATTGGCATAAAAATGCTAATGATTTGTGGCATAGCCAAGAACACATTGGTGAACAGTTAAATAATTGGGTAAATGATTTAGAAATGGCTGTTTTGCATTTTGGAGAGCAGTTGTATAATTTAAACTTGTTAAAGGATTGAAATGTGATTGGAATGAGAGCAACTTTTGTATTACTCCTCTTGTCTATAATTCACCATAGTATGGGAAAAATTAAGAATTATTTGCTAGGCCTTAAAAGTAATATTTCTCTAGAAATAATTAAATTATTAGAAAATTAGAAAAATATTAGAAATGTCTCATTATCAAATTCATGTAGCAAATGATAAGGATATATTTTGAGACATGATTTCACATATTACAAAGTTTAATCCAGTTAATTGGTGGAAATCACAGCATTTCCTGTCAGCTTTAGGAATAGGGCTAATCATATTTGTTCTGTTGCTCATGATTTTTGCCTGCACCAGACAGTGCTTCACTGAAAATTGCAGTGAAAGAAAGAAAATTGCAGGGAAGTGGACTTGGACCAGTGGTTAGGGTGTCCACCTACCACATGGGAGGTCCACAGTTCAAACCCTGGGCCTCCTTGACCCGTGTGGAACTGGCCCATGTGCAGTGCTGATGTGTGCAAGGAGTGCCCTGCCACACAGGGGTGTCCCCTGCATAGGGGAGCCCCACGCACAAGGAGTGCACCCCATAAGGAGAGCCACCCAGCATGAAAGAAGGTGCAGCCTGCCCAGGAATGGCACCACACACACGGAGAGCTGACACAACAAGATGATGCAACAAAAAAGAAACAGATTCCCATGCCACTGACAAAAACAGAAGCAGACAAAGAAAAACACACAGCAAATAGACACAGAAAACAGATAACTGGGGCAGGAGGAGGGGAAGGGGAGAGAAATCAATTAATCAATCAATCAATCAATCAATCTTTAGGAAAAAAAGAAAATTGCAAAGCATAACAGCCATGGGACAAGCTAATAATTTGGTGCTAACAAAAGCACTTCAATAACTTCCCCTAGTTGAAGAGCTTGGCTGGTAGTCAATGATGGCTAAAACTCAGAGGAGGGCAACCTAAGAGGCACAGTCACCTTGACTAAAACAAAAAGGGGGAAATGTTGGAATCAATGACATAATGATTTCATATGGAAAGACATGCTGTTTCCCTGGTAATGCTTGCAATGTAAGAAGTTTGGCAATTGGGAGTGTTGGGTAAGAGCACTCAAGCGGGATGAAGCTATCATGGGCTACAAGAATTAGTAGCATATTACTTGGCAGTCATAAAGAATATCTAGATTTTGTACTCTGAGATAAGACCTATTAGTTCCTAAGGACAGATGGGTAACTTTAGACAATAGTTGATTGAATTCCTCATTATAGGTAATATTAGTGTTTAACTTCATGTTGCTGCTTGTTCTCACATAGACTGGGGTATATATAGAGCCCCTTGTAAACAATAAAGTTGTCTGATGAGTCTTTACTCACAGACCCCCTGATTCTAGCTCTCTCTCTTCCTTTCTCTTTGTTTCATTCTCTCTTTCTCTTTGTTTCATTCACAATATACTTCAGACCCAAATCTCCAACAGTAGATTATGTAAGTTATTACCACACAGGAAACTGGAAACTACCAAAGATTGTCTACTATTATTGAATAAAGTGTGTGTGTGTGTATATATATAAATAATCAAGGAAAAGTGTATTTGTATAAATATATTAGTCATTTATTGACCCAAGTAACATCCACATGGATGTAGCAGGCCTTGTTTTTGTTACAGATATTCCATTATACAATAAACAGTATATTACAATGTTTAAATCAAAGCAAATCTGAATTTTAATACTCAAACAAATTATACAATAAAATGGTGGAAATGAATTTGCATTTAGGATTGGGGCTTTACAGTCTAATCTAGTCTTGATTTTTCCCTGGGTATGAATAAAATATTTGTTGTCTGAGAGCCACTTCTTGTGGTTTCCTAGCCATAGTGATCTTTGCCAAGATTTTTAAGCCTCCTTGATGAGAAATATGAGGAAACAAACTCCTTTTAATTCCAGCTTGCTCCAATGAGTAACCTGTTTTTATATCAGTGGAGTTCAATGAGTCCCTTTCCTTCCCCATGACTTGACTTTTCTCTTTGAAGCTAATGCCTTTTCAAAACCTGGACTCGTCCATATTACCAGGATCCAGATCAAGGACTAGATATGAAGAGCACCCCAAGAGTTCCTTTCATACCTCCTTTTAGTTATAAATACCAAGATGAGTGTTGTCCTGTCTTCTGACATCACAATACTTTTGTTTAGTCTTTATGTAAAATAAATCGCATTCAAGGTGAACACTTTTATGCCCTACATCTTTTGTTCAATATTATGCTTGTGAGATTTGCCCATAATTTTTAATAACTTGATAGATTTTTCATTTCCCCTGATGTTTACAGTCTTCACTTGTTCAGTTTTGTCAAAATTTCACCACCGTATAGCTGATAGGTGATTGGAAAGTGTCTAGGGTCTGTTGCACAAATATATGCAACCTTTACCTTTACTGCTCTGTCCTAAATTCACTGAAACATAAATGTTATGCAGTTATATTGAAACATTCGATTTTACACAATGTATTAATTCTCTATTGCTATTGTAACAAATTACTAAAAATACAGCTTATAACAATGCAGGTTTATATTATTGTTCTGTACATTAGAAATATGACATGTTTTTCACAGACTAAAATCAGATTTTCAAAGGACTGTGCTCCTTTCTGGAAGCTTCAGTGGAGAATCTATTTTCCTTCCTTTTTCATGATTCTAGAATTCTCTTGTATTCATTGGATAATGGTCCTTTTTCACCATCTTCAAAATGAGCAATGCCCAGTGAAGTCCTTCTCATGCTACCATATCTCTCATTCTCAGATTAGAGTTGGAAAATGTCCTCTCTTTGAAGGATTTATGTGATTAGAATGTACCAACCTAGATAATCCAATATATCCTTATCACATGACATTTATTCTTAAGTGATTAATGTTACTTTTCTCAGGTAATATAATATTCAAAGATTCTTTGGGTAAGGATATGACACATCTTTGGGGATCTTTATACTCTGACATGCTAGATTATAAATGTCCTCATTTATAGGAGAACTAGCTAAAAAGTACAAATCCAAAACAATTTCAAAGTCTCCATAATATAATTTACTTTGTTTTGAGGGAAAAGTCAATCAAGTTTATATTGAGAAAGAATAACATAGTGATTATAAGGAGAAAGAGTGGAGCCTCCTGAAGGAGATGAGGTCAGTTCAGTGGCTGAACAAATATCCCTTATATGGTATATTGCAACTAATTGGAAATAAGCCAATATACTTCACTGTTATAGTTTTTTTAAAAGAAATGCCTACACATTTATTCAACAAAAGAAATGCCTGCCCTCTCTTTTTTGCACAAATTTGTTCTTTGTTCCTATGAAAATACAGTTAATGATCATGTAAACTAGCAAAATGCAAAAGAGTAGTATTATTACAAAAGTTTTGTTTTATTCAATTTCTTTTGGAATGAATTACAACTCAATTCAATGCAAATAAAAACTACCGAGTGCAAATGAATAAAAGTTAAACTGGGTCCTTGAATTCACTTAATTTTTAATTTTTTTAGCAAATTTTATTGGCTTTTTAAAGGATATATACATCACACAAAATGTTACATTGAAAAGTATAAAAGATCCCCATATACCCCACTCTCCACCCCCCACTCTTCCCACATCAACAATCTCTTTCACCAGTGTGGCACATTCATTGCCTTTGGTGAATACATTTTGTAGCACTGTTAGACCTCATGGATTATAGTTTACATTGCAGTTTACACTCTTTCCCAGTGCATTCAGTGGGTTATGGCAGGATATATAATGTCCTGCCTCTATCTCCATGATATCATTCAGGACAATCAATTTCAGAATTCATAATAATAACACAGAATTCTTTCCCTTTAAAAAGCTCACTATCTTTCAGTATCGTAATTATTTTTTTTATAAATTGGCTTACAGCACAATTACATAGCATGGGTAATAGAAATTGTTAAAAACTTTTAAATTTAAGGGTAGTAAAATTTTATTGGAGCAATAAAATATGTGATATTGTCCAACAGTTAATTTAATAAATAAATACCTGCTTTGTCCTTCCTCTATGACACACTAAGCTTGTCACTGGACATATAGCTCCTGCCCTCAACCATAACTCAGTTCCATGAGGGAAAGGGACATCTACCAAAGTGTTATGGAAAAATCCCATATTAAAGCTAAAATAAGTGCTTTGATGTGGAGATAAAACTTGTTTAAAAGTATCTAAAACAAGAAGCCTACCTAGACTGGATTTTTCAAAGGCATAAGAAGTTTCATGATCAAATAATCCAGGGCAGGAAAATACAACACTAAATCAGGAAGATATAAACGGTCCTAAGATCATAGTGGGGCTGCATATTCAGAAATTATCATGATCTGCAACTCTCATTGGCAGTAAACTAAAGTTTCTTGTCTTCTGTTTTGACTTTCCCAAACATAACTATTACATTAGATATTAGATAGAATGCAAATATTGCTACTTTCTATTTAAGGTAATGATTGATCAAAACTCTATTTATACTGCCACTGTCTGCTTGGCACTTTCAGAATCTTGTCAAGTCTCTTTCATCTATTCTTACTCCATTTCCTCCCTCTTCTCTTTTCTTTCATGACAAAGATCATTGTGATTCCCACTATGAGACCAGTATCTCTTTCCCTCCAACCCTTGCTGTTTCTGTTTTGTTTTTCTTCTACCTCTTCTTTCACTGTAGGCTTCCAACTATTTTGAGACTTGCAATTTCTCTTCCTTTAAAATAAAGCTTAAGTATTTCCTTTTCCAAAAATCATCTCGATATATTCCCTTCCAAAATCCATATTCATCCTAAGAATCTCTCTGGCCTTATTGCCTTACTCTATGCTCCCCAAAGTTTTTTTTTTTTTTTTAATTTTGTCATTGCATGAGCCAAAATACAATAAAATTGAATAAAAATGAAATTAAAACTGAAAAAATAAACATACACCAGAAAATGGCATAGAATAAGATTGGGAAAGAGAAGAGCAAGACAGATGGATTACAGTTTGCCCAAAATCTTGTATCCTTTCATTTGAGAATGAAGTATTCATCTTAGTTTAGGACATAGCATTTCATTTATCTCCTTTGCTAAGAATAACCATATATTTGGTTTGTCTGAGATAGTCCATGCTAATCCTTGATATCCCAACATCCCTTTCAGTTTAGCATTTGCAACAGATAAAGATTTCCCCATTATGATTATACATAAAAAACCAGCATACATCTGCCCAATTCCAAGTGAAACCCTACTTTTTGTCCCATCTGATAGATTTGGGGTTAAAGGATGCATCTTTATATCAGTACAATGAGTACAACCATCATTTGCATGATAATCATATTTTAAATATCCAAAATGATCACTAGATTTTACCACCAGTTTCTATGTCAGGGAATGAAAAGTTCATGTCATATGTGAATTCAACTTTTCCAATTTGAAGAACAATGTCTGTTCATTAGCAGTTTTCTTAGTGCAGTCTTCATATCTTTATTTCTTAGACTATAGATTAGGGGATTCATGGTGGGGGGAACCACAGTATAGAACACGGACACCAGCAAGTCCCAACCTGATGGAGATTTGGGAAGTGGCCTTAAATAGGCAAAAAATGCAGATGAGATAAACAAAGTTACAACAAGGAGGTGAGGCAGGCATGTGGAGAAAGCTTTGGATCTGCTCTCTCTTGATGGCATCCTCAGCACAGTGGAGAAGATATTAATATAAGAAATGTCAATAAACACAAAACAGACAATATCTAATACAAAATTGAGCCCAATGACTACTAATTCTGCTATGTTATTAGAACAGGCAAGATAAAGGATTTGGGGAACATCACAGAAGAACTGACGAACATAAAGAGACCCACAAAATGGTTTTGAGAAGGTGGAAGCTGTGTGCAGAATTGCATTGAGACCTCCACTGACCCATGAAGAAGCAGCCATTTGCACACAGGCCCCATGGTTCATGATGATTTCATATTGGAGTGGGTGGCAGATGGCAACATAGCGGTCATAGGACATGACTGTGAGGAGAGCTACTTCTGTAGAGGCCAAGAAGAAAAAGAAAAAAACTTGTGAAACACACCCCAAGTATGAGATTGTGTTATGATTAGTCAGAGAGTTAGTGATGGATTTGGGGACAGTGATGGAAATGAAGCAGAGATCCAGAAAGGACATGTTTTTCAGGAAGTAGTACATGGGGGTATGTAGCCGATGATCCTTGCTGATGAGAATAATGATGAGAAGATTTCCTAGTAGGGCTTGTAAGTAAATTACCAAAAACAATACAGCATGTAAAATCTGGATCTCCCGAACTTCAGAAAACCCCATGAGGAAGAATGTGTTCTCCAAGGTGAAGTTGTTCATTTCTCTGGACATTTAACAAATTTCTGTAAAAATAAAGTGAACATCTTCAGAATGGATTGAAATTATATAATGATTATTTTTTACTAGTGTAAAATCACTTAGTCACTCATCCATATATTTATCAGAAAAGGTGAGACCACATGAGACTAACCCCAAAAAGTCCTCACTCAAATGATTTAACCTATTTATGACAGTATGTAAAGATTTCTACTAGAAATTAGATTTATGTCTGTAAAGGGTTATCAGTCCCAAATCTTCCATTTAAAATTCTATCTAGATTAAGGTCTATAGTTTACAACCTACTTTAAGAGAAATCTGAATTTTTTTAACATTGCAATATGTAATGATAAAAGGTAGTGATTTTGGAACAGGCAGTATGGATACAAATATTTGCTCAACTATTTACTAGCATTGTACATTTGAATAATTATTTGGTATTGATTTACATGTGAGTTTTCTCATTTGACTCACTCTGATTCAATTGAACATGCAAATAAAAATACTTAACATACTTTTTAGACAAAATGGAATTAACAGCATTTCCTCTATTCATCCCATTTTTTTTCCTTATGCCAGTAAGAGGAAAAATTATGAAAAAAATTTGAAATGGGAAAAAAAAACCCACAAAAATAAATGCAAATTAAATACAGTCTGAACTAATGAAATCGACACTGCTCTGTAGAGATATACATTTTGCACCTATTTCAAAATATATTCTTTCTTTATCTGTTCTTACATGTGTTTAATTTGATTTGTCCTTTGAATGACTAACAATGCTTTGCTAAAAAAATAATATTTTGCTGGCTCCCTCATTGAGTTAAATAATATCTTTTGCCTGTGTTTGTTTATATTTGTATGAGAGTAATATTGTATCCCTTTTAAGACATTATCATTAAATATTTGACATAATGACTAATCACTAATACTTAGAGTCAAACATTATGAAAGGACTTGTGATATCTTAGATAAATTCATTTAGGCAATTTACTAGAGGTATATACAGCATAAATCTAAATTGTTTGTACATTACTTATTTTATATTTTCCTTGACAAAAAAACTGAACCTGATTTTAATAGTATCTTTGAAGCAGAATGGAACTGTCTGAAATGCACAGCAAAATATTTGCATGCATTTCATATGCATTAGAAATGTTTATTTTTTTAATGGCTTCTCCATTATAACTGCTGTGAGCTTTAGGGGGTTTGTACAGTGAATCATGAGTTTTTAACAATCTATTATTTTAATTTCCTGTAGCAAAATACCTTCTGTATACTGAGTGGTTGACCAGATTTCCTTTCCCCCTTGTGTTCCTCTAGCTTACCTTAGCCTTCAACACTGTCCCTATTGTCACCATTCTCAGTGGGCTTCCCTATCATCTACACGGCTGAGAATAGTAAATGTTCCCTGTATATCCCTATTAATCTCTTCTCTTCTCATTTATTTTTCCATTAATTTCCTCTTAGTGGAAGAATGGCTCCTTCCCTCATGAAGTTGGATGCAGTATCATATATTGGATACACAGGATGATGGAATTTAGTGAATTCATTTAATTTATGTATTCTTAAGTGGTGATAACCTATGCATGATCCCATTATGAAGCTATGTCAAGGAGAGAAAGGAATTTGCCAGTATTTCAATTTGTGAATCTATTAAGTTTTTGCTCAATGAATGCAGCAGTTAGTTGTTCCTGAACTATATTACTGACTTTCAAGTTTAACTTTCGCCTTGTGTTTGAAAAAAAATCTGCATCTGAGGATTTGCACTCTCATTTTTTATCACTCTCTCCTGCAGTTTGAGAATGAATAATTATAAAATCACACAAAAATTCAGCAGAAATGTTGGTTTTAATTGTTTGAACAGTGTAGGACCTTTGGAAGTAATACTGAAATATTGTATTCTAGTAGAAATCATTACATGATATCATAAATAAACTAAACTGCAAGAAATTGCAATAAGTAGAAAGCTCAGTGTTTAGAAAATAAGTAGTATTTAGCTTTTCTATTTCAATTATATTTGGGGAAATAGCCTGCATAATTTTTATCCCATGAAAATATTTTCATATAATTCCCTTTTAACTTGGTAACATTGTAATTTTTCACACCTTATATTGCATGCATCCTAAAAGGGTGTTTGACTCCTTCTACCATCCAATTCTATTTCCTCCATAAACCCAATGACACTTTCAAGAATTCAGTCAAATGGCAAACAATAAGAAAATGAAGTTTCTGAATGATTTTCTATTATCCAAAGGCAATGTGAGACATCTCTGTAAACTCCCCTTGTGATTTAAAAGAAATGGCTCCTTTCTTTTTGTTAAGATCTCTTCTCTTGGTCTCAGATCCCTAGAATAGTGGATTTCAAAGTGTGTAATCGGGCTAATTAGCCTTAGCATCATCTAAGGCTTGTTAGAAATGCAGATGCTGCCTTCCAATTCCAACCTAAAGAAAATAAAATACTGAGATGAGACTTTTGATATGAATTTTGATGATTTTGCTAGGTAATTCTGATGTATGTTTGAGTTTGAATGCCACTGTCTTAGAATATGCTGGTTTGCATCTAAAAATTCATAAAATTTCATTCTTTGTTTTACTGGAAACCTGTTGCATTTACTCTGTAAAAGTCAGTGTTCCCCAAAATTATTTTTTTATTATTCAACTGTTTTATGACTAAATTCTCCTTTGGAGATTTTTCCTATCCAAATAAATTCTCAGTAATTAGGAACATAATATCATTTTCTTTAAAGATCCAGTCCTTTATCTCCAAATAAATACTTTGCATGTGCTTGTAGGTTGTGCAAACAAAATATTACATAATTCTCCTACAATAATATATTACTTATTTTAAATTTATAATAAAAACATATGATGATGTTTTTTGGGCCAAATTATGACAGTCAATAAATCCTTCAGGAGTGATATGAAAGAATCAGGGTGGATTTGATGTAAAAAAAAAAGTGGCAAAGAAAATGTTTAACCCTTGTAAAATGGGGACAGTTTGGGAGGGAAAGCAAAGTCATTTAAAGCCATGAAATATAGTGGTAATGAAGCAGAATCTGAGCCATGTGAAAGGAGTAGGTTAGAACACTCCAGCAAAGACTTGTGAAAGTGTTCTGGGTAACTGGGATGGGAAAGTTGATGGGCATGAGCAATGACCTTGAAGGTTTAGCTTTCACCCATCCACATTGAAGCAAAGGATGCTTCAGTATCTAGAGGCATATGGCATAAAGCAGACAGCATTTCCTCAAAATTTACTATTCTTTGGAAATATAGATATTTATGAGGCAGAGAAATTGGTCAAGATATTGTTCTAATAATATAGCTGTGAAATACAAAAAGAATGTAATAAATGGTCATTAAAAAGAATTAAAGAGAATACAAAAAGACAAAATAAAGAGAATGTTTGGAAGGTTTTAACATGTTGAGTGAATGAAAATGAAGCAAAGTTTAGAATTAAATTCTAGAAACATGGGTATGATTTTAAATTTCCCCATCTTTGTTTTCAAACTGGGAGGAAGGTAAAATGTGCTTATCTGTGCCAGCCTCCCATTTCTTTTTCACTGTGGCTCACATTGTCCTGCTAATTAAGCTGTGAAAAAGGTTTCCTCCAGGCCTGAAAGACAAGAGTTCTTACTTCTGAGAGGATGAAAAACATGTTTTACTTCCAGTATAAACAATTTATACAAATCTTTATTAAGACCAGTTATGATGTTTTAATTTTATTTAATAATTAAAGATAAAGATTTGCATTAATAAAGAAGGGTTGTTAGATCTGGTTTAGAGGAAAGAAAAAGTGATCCATTCTCCTGTGCAACACCTACAGACTTTATGTGGGATGTTTTATCCTGGCTCAGAATAGAGCTTTATTTACCTCTTTTCCCTTGCCACTGGCAGAATGATCCCAAGCTGTGTTTGTGAAAACAAGAGCAAAACAGTTGTCCATCTTTGAAAAACCCTATGTATTAAGAAGAGTTCATTACTATATGTAATTTTACAAGTCCATAGAGGAAATCCCATTCAAAATGAGAGCTTTTTGTTTTTAAGAATGTATTCTATTATTATTTTTAGGAGGTGCCAGGTATTGAACCCAGCAATTCATACATGGGAAGCAGGCACTCAAACCACTGAGCAATGCATGCTCCTGAGAGCTTCTTACATTGCTTATATTTTGATAACCCTCTTAAAATTTTCTAGGCTCTCAAATAATTTTGCTTGTCAACCATTTACATCTTGTATTTTCACACAGTCAAAGGTCCAGGCCCATGGGTCATGTGTGTTAAAGATGTCTAAAATGATGGTGCATCAAAATGCTTAGCCAGCATCAACTAGTCATTCTAATCCTCCCAACTACAACAGGTAGTTTAGAATAAGAGGACCTGAGAATGTATACATTTTGGTGGGGTGATCAAGGCAGGAAGAAAGTAAATGAAAAATCTGAAAACTCCCCCTAATAAAACTTACATTCTGTGATATTTCCATGAACTTTTTAATATAATTTAAAAACTATGTGCAACACAACCCATGATATTCCTCATATGTGGAGGGATCTGACCTGCAGAAAGTTTAAAGAATTAGTTCAGTTCTCACTGTGGAAAAAGGTAGAGTCTCGATTTGAACCCAGGAGCCCTTGAAACTTCAGAAATTTTCTTACCATGCTAGAATATGGTTTGGTCTCAGACATACTCAGCAGTATTTCTGATTATCATCATAAAAGCTATTGCAAAGGTAACCCTCCTTCTCATCATGGTGCTATCCCTTGTTTAGCAGAACTTGAATCCCAATGTTTCTTTATTCCTCCAGTGGATGACATACACAAAGTTCCAGCACCTGGCAAAGAAATGATTTTGTGGAGTGCCCCCTCTCTTTCTCTTCTCATGAGTTTCCAAATGATAAACTAAGAGCTAATGTCCATTACACTCTTACTCTACCCATCTAACTTAGGTTAACTCTTCTGAGCTTCATAGCAGATCTTTTCTCCCCACTTTAAAGATGAGAAAACTAACACTTACAGAAGTGAAGTCATCTGACAAGGTTGCAAAGCAAAGCAGGTGTCAGAAATGGGTGAAAACCAAGGAATTTCTTATCTTAGCCATCTTCATTCAGTAACAGTTCATGATTTTATACACAACCTTCCCCAGAGAGAGTAGACTAAGAACCATGGGTTACTGGCCTATACTTTCTCACTATATTATAGTAATCTTGAGTTAGGTGAGAAAATACCCTGGGAATAGGACCAAATTAATCACCACATTTGTCCTCAGAAGTTAGGGACATTAAAGGAATTACCTAATTTATTTAGAAAGCATCAAAGAAATCTCAAAAGGCATAGGTTATTTTAGCTTTGTATCTGGGGCTAACATTCCCTACCAGTATTATTAGAGTTGCATAATGCCTTATTGTTTTCATGTACAGTTATGTAATTGTGAGTTAGACTAAGTTTTAAAAAGCATATGAACCATTTGTCCTAATCTTATGTGGCATATGCTTTATAACTTTTTGCTAATAGCATTGATCTTTATTGCTCCTAAATATTAAGAAATTTAGACTTTACCCCTCTCATGCCCATCATATATAAAAGGTTATGCTTGCACTTTATTTCTACTAATATATTACATGCAAAATTTCATTTAATCTAATCAAATACAATATCCCTTTCCTTTATTGCATCTGGTTTTGGAGTCTTCCTGGAAAGGATTGTCTTTCTTCACTATATTATCAATCATGCAATCTAAAACTAAGATATAACTTTCTAAATTTTCAAATAGCCATCATTTGTCTAAATTGCTCATTAGAATTTTCTTTTTCCACAGCAGCATACAATTCTTTGGTTCTTCTCCAAAACATTTAACTTTTCTGTTCATACTTAGTTTGGAGCCATTTTTCCACTATACTACTTAAAAAATATTAGTGGCCAAAATTATATATAAATGACTATTTATTTAATACTTTTTTGAGACAATTATTGAATTCTGTTGTTACTTCAATAGTTTTCCTTTATTTTTCCTGGTAGGCAATAATAATCATGTAAGAAAAAGGCAATTTTGTTCCTTTTTTCATTTTTAATTGATTTCACATATCTAATTATACTAACAAACAGAATATTATTGAATAATGATACAGGCTACAATATGGATGAATCTTGAAAACATTATGCTCTGTTTCAAAAGCCAGATATTACTCTCAGCAATAATAGACCACATTTTGTATTATAACAATTACACTTAATGTCCTAAATAAACAAATCCATAAAGACAGAATGCACATTAGTGGTTGTCAAGGACCATAAGAATAGGGACCTGGGGAATGACTGCAAATGGGAATTTCTAAGTGAGATGGTGAAAATATTCTGAAATTAAAGAGTGGTCCTCGTTGCACAACTCTCTAAATGTACTATAACCACTGAATTGCATGCTTTCAGAGGCTTAACTTTATGTAAATTGAATATAATAATGCTGTTATATTAAAATAAAAACAAAGTTCCCAAAGTCTTTCATGTCTTGTACATAATTCCAGACTGTTTTAATGCGCAGATGAAGATAATTCTTTTATACTAAATTATGTATAAAAAATGCAGCTATTTACAGCCATTTAAAAATTATTTTTCATAGTAAAACTCAGTCTCTTTTATATATACGCATATGTAACCAGTCTCCTACTAATGAACTTTTAATTTGTTATTTCTATTGCTGTCATTAAATTATTTATAAATAATACCTTTAGGAACAAGGGTAGCATATTCTCTGGCAAACAAACCTGAATTTACTGAGAAGATATATGGGTGGGTGGGTTAAGAGATGTGAAAATTTTGATGTATTTTGAAACACTGCCTCATCTAAATGTTTTCCATTTACATTTATTGATATGGAAGAAAATTATGTAATAAACTAATTCTGTTGTCTTATTCTATATAGTCTTTTCTTACATACTCTGATTTTGTTGTGTTCTATTTGTGTGTGATTTCAAGATGAAAGCAGGATTTTTAAAATTTGCTTGTACATAATTTTTATTTTATTTAAACATTTCCTTCTTTATATATCTATAAAATGTGCATTATTAGAATATCTACCTTGGAAATTTATTTTTAAAAATCCTATGAGATAATCTATGTTTAAAAGAAAGATGCCAATATTTAATCTCAGCCAATGCTTTCTGTTATTGTTAGGGATCAATTGTCATCAAAAAACAAACATGACAGTATCCAATTCTTGCTTCTTGCTCAACAATCAACAAAGCTTTTACTTTTATGAAATCATTCCAGATTGTAGACAATCTGCTTTTCATCCATATCCCCATGAGATTTGTATACACATTAAATTTTAAGGATAGCTGCTATAAGCAAACAAGGATTTATGCAAACAATTTTAAAAACATTTTTAAATTTTTAAAAAGCTTTAGATTACATAAAGTCTTTTAAAAAGATATAAGAAGATTCCCATATAATCCACCCCACAGTCCTCCCCAAACTTTTCCTATTAACAAAATCTTTCATTAGTGTGGCACATGTGTTACAATTGAAGAGCATATAACTGAAGCATTGCTACTAACCATGGTCTATGGTTTAGATTATAGTTTACACTTCGCACTGCACACATTTATAACTTTTGAGAAAAATGTATAATGGCATGTATCTATAATTGCAATGCCATTCAGGACAATTCCAAGTTCCAAAAAATGCTCCATATTACACTCATTCTTCCCTCTTCTTCCCCTCAGAAACTCTGGTGACCACTGCTTTTAGATCAGTGTTACAATTTCTTCCATCAGCAGAATAATAATAGGTCTACTCTAGTCCTTAGTTACATTACCCCCTTATGTTTATATATTCCTCAATCTTGGGGATTTGGGGATGGTGAGACTCACTCTGCTTCTGATTGAGAGGGGGCTTATGTTGAATGGGACAGATGGAAGGAAAAGTTTTGCTTGCAGTTGTAGATACCCCTAAATTTTGGGATTGGCATTTTCCATCATTATCCTTTTGTTTGCTGTGCTGGGTGAGTCTAATTAACTGGAGAATAGGTGGTGGTTGCAATTCTGCTGAAATTCAGGGCTCAACTGGTATGTGAAAAGTCTGAAGATTTAAGTATCTGGGACATATATTTAATGAGAGTAGTGCTAAATATAGGTTCAAAAAAGGAGACAGAAGAGTCATGCATTAGGAAATTATAAAGGAGTCTAAATTTGTTACATTGGGGAACATATATTCCAAGGTAAGTCCCACTGACAGGGTGTGAAATTCCTGAGATTCTCTGCCCTGCCTATAGTGTCTCACTGAAGACCATATAGAACCCTGAGGAGCTCTTCTGCTTAAGGTACTGTTTACTGTGGAAGTCAATGAGATTCTGCTGAGATGTGGATAACCATAACCCATGCAATGACCACATAAAACACTTTGAAATCTCTTAGCCATAAAAATCCCTTTGTGTTAATACTTCACCCTTTTGTTCTAGGTCTTTTTCCAAATGCATCACAAGTTGGCTCATGGTAAGTATCCCTTGGTGCCAGGGAGGTTCATATTTGGGAGTCATGTCCCATGCCAGGGGAAAGATAGTGAGTTTATATGCTGAGTTTTCTTAGAAAGGGGGCACATTTGAATAGTAAGGAGGCTTCTGGAGGTAACTCTTAGGTAATATATAACCCTCAGACAAGTTTCAATCTCATAAAAACAAGATTCATAAGTACAATTATCAATATAAAGGGCCTGGTATAATTCATCTGTCCTGCTTCACTAGGCACTGCCCATGTATTATAGGGATTCTTACTGCTCTATTACAGAATGTAGCAGGACTTTCTAGGATGACCATTCAATATTTTTTCAGTTATTGTGGTCTCCACTCAGCAAGACAATGCACCATGACTGCTTGAACATACTCATATTCCATAGAGACTTGCTCCAGGTGTACTATTCCCCACAAATGTCCCCATCACTGACACCCCACACCAGTGATACTCCCTGCCACAGTTGTGACCACTCAGTAATAAAAAATCTCCCCAAATACAAAGCCAAAACAAGAAATAAAAATCATAAAAATAAATAAAATACAAAAATAAAAAATAAAAATGTTGTTTCTTCTCTCACTGTAAGATCTGTTATCTTTTATCTACAGCAAACTTTTTAGATGATAGAATAAAATGATATCAACAGCTTGTGGCATTTGCAAATGTTTGAAAAATTTCTCATATTAAATTTTGGCATATTATATTACAGGTTATATTAAAACTACACTAAATATGTATCCCGAGCAGCTAATTAGTTTTCCTTTTCAAAGTGGTACACATTCCTGGATATTGTCAAAATTACCTCTGTTTATAAATTTGAAATTTGTGCTGTACATGTCTCTTAATCTCTTCACTTCTACTGGAATACCAAATGCTATAAACAAATACCATTTACTGTATACCTTGGAGGAATTATATACTTTATTAATATGTATCAATAAAATTGACTTTTTAAAAAGTATATTAGTAGGGGAAGCAGATGTGGCTCAAGCAGTGCCTACCTCCTTAACGGGAGTTCCCAATTTCAGTTTCCCAGTGCCTCCTAAAAAATAAATAACAAACAAGTAATCAAATGACAAAGTCAAATTAAGGAAGCTGATTTGGCTTAGTGGTTGAGTGCCAGCCTCTCACATACAAGGTCCTAGGTTCAATCCCTGGTCCCAGTACCTCAAAAAATAGTGTATTAGTGGTTGCTTAGGACTGGGTATGACTGCTAATGGATATTGAGGTTGACAAAAATGTTCTAAAATTGATTGTGATTATGGTTGCACAACTCTATAAATATACTAAAAGCCCTTGAATTGTACACTTTAAATGGGTGGATTGAATGGTATGTGAATTATATCTCAATAAAGCTCTTATTTTTTAATTAAAAAACTATATGCAAACAAATTCAATAGTAGTGAAATATTCTGAAAAAAAGTAAAGAAACTTCTATATGCCCTCCCAAATACCTCAAGGTAGTTATATTTCCCAAATCTGAGTCTGTTATATAATGTATGTTAATACATGCATTTTTAACTCACTTTATTCTTTGTCACTTCATAGGTCCCAAAACTATATATTTCTTCCCTTTGCTAGGGTAAAAATGCTGCTGCAGATGAGCAACCTATACCAAATCATAGACCATGGATCACAAGATCGATTTCAATTTGAAGACTTATGAAAGAAGCTCATTTATCCCATTCTTTCACTTTATCCAAATATTGTATATTTGTAGAATTTTTGAACTTGTTTTTCAAAATGCAGTCAATGCAAAAAGTGTTGTTTCACTTGAAATGAACTAACAGGCAATAAAACTAGTTACAACATTTTTTTAGGAAGGAAACATTAAAACAAACAAGCCTGAATCATCGTATGCATGATTTTGGAATAAAATAAAACAATGTTTTCATATAACCATAAAATTATAACACAAAGCATAATGCAAGCATGAGGAGAAAGGGAGAAAAAGGGAAAAAAAAGGGAGAAAAATATATTTAACTTAATTTTTGTTATGAAATTATAAAGTTCAGGAATGGTTGATAATACTTGAAGTAAATTTTAAAAGTTACAGACAAAAGACAAGCAATATTGTATAGAGAGGCAATATTTACTTACTAGCAATTTCATAAATCTTGATAACATATTTATGGCTTGACTATGAATATTCATATTTAGTTTTTATAAGTGTAATAATTAGAGGTTCTTATGGACCCCAAAAAAATTATGTCATTAAAACTAATCCATTCCTGTGAGTGAGAACCTATTATAGATAGCAAATTTTGATTAGATTAATTAAGTTGGACATGGTCCAAGGTTCTTAATCTTCTTACTGAAGTCCTTTATAAATGGCATGAATATCAAGACACATAGAAAAAAGTAACAGAAATTGAGAGAAAAAGCCACTGAAGCCAGATGTGGAAAGCAAGGAAAACAAGAAGAATCGAGGGAAAACGGACTTTGGCCCAGTGGTTAGGGCGTCCGTCTACCATATGGGAGGTCCGCGGTTCAAACCCCGGGCCTCCTTGACCCGTGTGGAGCTGGCCATGTGCAGCGCTGATGCGCGCACGCAAAGAGTGCCTTGCCACGCAAGGGTGTCCCCCGCGTGGAGGAGCCCCACGCGCAAGGAGTGCGCCCGTGAGGAAAGCCGCCCAGCGTGAAAAGAAAGAGCAGCCTGCCCAGGAATGGTGCCGCCCACACTTCCCATGCCGCTGACGACAAGAGAAGCGGACAAAGAAACAAGACGCAGCAAATAGACACCGAGAACAGACAACCAATTCTATTAACATTGTTGTATTACATTGTTGATTTTCTTATGTTGAACCATCTTTGTATTCCTGGAATACACCCACTTGGTCTTGGTGTATAATTAATCCTTTCAATAAACTTTGGGTTTGCTTTGCCAGAAAAAAAAAAAAAACAGACAACCAGGGGAGGGGGGGAAATTAAATAAATAAATAAATCTTTTTTTTAAAAAAAAAAAAGAAGAATCGAGTGCCTAGTACCAAGTTCTTTGCCATGTGACAGAGAAGTAAAGAATCAGTGGCACTTGGTATTCTGGGAGAGGGCATCACCTTATAATACCTTAAATTGAACATTGTGGCAGTTTGAGATTATTTATGAATCCCAAAAGGAGAAAGATTTCATGTTTGTAAACAAATCCATTACTCTAAATGTGATACCCTTGACAGCAATAAATTCAGCTGAAATATCTTTGATTAGATTACCTGTTAATATTAGACTATTTGATTTTACTACATCAGACTAAGGTTGAGTCCCCACCCCCATGCTTGTTCTGACATAAATGGACACTCACTTACAAAGACACCAGAAGAGAGAACGTTGATATTTTTTATCCTGTCATGGAACAGAAAAGAAAAGTCTCAAACAGCTAAAGCCCCAGGAGAAATGGACTACTTGCCTGATAGCTTACGGCTGACCTTGGGAAGAGAGCTAAGAATGGTATAAGGAGCCCTGAGAGGGAAGCAGATTTGGCTCAACTGATAGAGTGTCCACCTACCACATAAGAAAGACGTCCAGCGTTCAAACCCAAGGCCTCCTGGCCCATGTGGTGAGGTGGCCCATGTGCAGTGCAGATGTGTGAAAGGAGTGCTGTGCAATGCAGGGGTGTCCCCCAAGTAAAGGAGGCCCAATCACAAGGAGTGCACCCCTCAAGGAAAGCCACCCCACATGAAAAAAGTACAGGCTGCCCAGGAGAGGCATCACACACACAGAGAGCTAATGTAGCAAGATGACTCAACAAAAGGAGACACAGATTCCCAGTGCCACTGACAAGAATACAGACATACACAGAACAACACACAGTGAATGGATACAGAAAGCAGCCAACATGGGGGAAGGGGAGAGAAATATAAATAAATAAATAAATAAATAATAAATAAATAAATAAATGAATCTTTAAAAAAAGGAAACCCTGAGAGACAACTCCTTTGTCAGCCTGTTGCTGAGATCAGGAAGAAGCTGTGACTATAGAGCCTAAAGTGGAAGAGGAGCCCCAGAAGTTAGGTTGAAATCTGGCAGAGATCTCCCTCTATCTTGCTTCAACATGTGGCAGCTGACTTTAGTGAAAAACTGCCATTGAGTTGGATTCCCATAGTGTTGGGATTACAAACTTTTACCCTAAATAATTATCCTTAAATGTAAACTACAATATAAACTATTATCCCTGTGGTACAGCAGTGCTCCAAAATGTATTCACCAAATGCAATGAATGAGCCACAATGATGAAAGTGGTTGCTGATGTGAGAGGAGTTGGGTGTGGGGTGTGGGGTATACAGAAACTTCATATATTTTAATGTAACATTTTTTGTGATCTATGTATTTTCAAAAAATACAATTAAAAATTATGGAGATGGTGGGGTGGGGGCTGGGGTATATGGAAACCTATTATGTTTTTAAATGTGTGTGTGTGTGTGTGTGTGTGTGTGTGTGTATACATATAACATTATAAGTAGCTACCATAGCATATTTAATAATAATTCTGATGGTTAAGTTCATTTGTTCACTTGCTTAGGTTATTTTGCTCAGTGGTTTGGTTAAGCAAGAACTGGCCTGAACATTCATGTGAGGATATCTCATGGATTGAAATTTTCAGTAAAGTGTTTGCATCCATGACCCATTACATCTAATTTCAACTAAGTAGATTGCTCCAGCAATTAGAGAAGTCTCAGGCAATCATTTAAAGTCCTTAGGAACAAGGCAAGATTTCAGCTCTCAGAAGGGTGAATTTTCATCACTACTATAGCCGGTCAGCTTCTTCAGGGGAATTCATCACAAACTTTCACTGTAGTTCCAAGCTTGTGATCTACAACTGTGGAATTTGTCCTTGCCCATCCTCACAGTCACATAGCCAATTTCTATAAATGTGATACTGTTTACATTACATATTATGGTACTGGGAGTAGTTCTTGAGAAATAGAATCTAAGGATGATATTTCTCAATTTGTTCTGGGTTTGGGGAATTGGTTCTCTAATCTGAGTACATTCAAAGGCACTAATGACTCTATTTCCATAAATCAAGATGACATGGCGGAGAGGGGGGCAAGATGGCGGCTGAGTGAACATCCCTGTTAGAGTCTTCTGCAGGGAATCGGCTGGGCGGCGTTGGAGACTCTTTGGGACCGGATTGTTTCGGGATTTTTGCTGGTCCGGAGGTGTCTGGACATCGATTTGGAGGGAAGGTAACAAGAGGATTCATCTGTGAAATATACACGGAGATCCCAGCTACCTGTAGAGGATTCCCTCCTTGGGTAGGCGGAGACGAGGCATCTAGCCCCGCTCGGTGGGGCTGAGCCAGGCCGGGCCGCAGCGGTGGACGCCAGAGCCGGGCCGCGCTGCGCCGGCGGTGAGCGGGGCCGGGCGGGGCCGAGCCAGGCCGAGCCGGGCCGCGGTAGGGTTTGGAGCCGGGCGGGGCCGGTGCAGGCCCCGGCTGCGGGCCGCGGTAGCGTTTGGAGCCGGGCGGGGCCGGTGCAGGCCCCGGCTGCAGGCCGCGGTAGCGTTTGGAGCCGGGCGGGGCCGGTGCAGGCCCCGGCTGCGGGCCGCGGTAGCGCTTGGAGCCGGGCGGGGCCGGTGCAGGCCCCGGCTGCGGGCCGCGGTAGCGTTTGGAGCCGGGCGGGGCCGGTGCAGGCCCCGGCTGCGGGCCGCGGTAGCGTTTGGAGCCGGGCGGGGCCGGTGCAGGCCCCGGCTGCGGGCCGCGGTAGCGCTTGGAGCCGGGCGGGGCCGGTGCAGGCCCCGGCTGCGGGCCGCGGTAGCGTTTGGAGCCGGGTGGGCCCGGGTCAGGCCGCGGCGGGTACGGAGCCGGGCAGGGCCGGTCCAGGCCGCGGGGGCGGGAGGTGGACGCCGGAGCCGGCTGGGCCGCTGTAGCGAGCGGAGCTGGGCGGAGCCAGGCCAGGCCAAGGCGACATGAGGAGCCGGGCAGAGCCGGTCCAAGCCTCCGCGGCGGGCGGAGCCGGGCCTGCGGAGGGGTTTCTGTTTTTTTGTTTGTTTGTTTGTTTGTTTGTTTGTTTTTTGTTTTTTGTTTTTTGTTTTTTTTTAAATTTATTTTACTTAATTTTTTTTTTTTTTTTTTTTTTTGAGCATCTGCAGTACTGGGGAGTTCGTGGGCCCTGGGCGGCCTATTGGGGGTTTGTGGGAAGGGAGGTGCTTGCAGACCCATTTGGGCAGACAGACGGGGGGTTTTAGGGCAAAGCGGGGGGAAGTTATTGTTTTAGATAGTGTTGCAATTGTGACACGTGTGTACCTGTATCTCTCTTCTCCCTATCCGTTCCCCACCGTTTGCCCATCCTCTTTTTCTTTCTTCCTTTCTTCTTGCCTTTCTTTTTTCTTTATTATAATTAGTTTTTTTTTTTTCGGTTTTCTCTTTCCCTCTTGTCCCTCATCTTCCACTTATTTTTACTTTAATTCAAGTATACAATAGGTGCTACAGGGAACACCTCACATTTGCTGGGTTTTCCCATCCTCCACTGCTTCATTTCTGTGTGAACTGATTTAGGCTACCTACACTATCCCCCTTCCCCTGCATCTTGATATCCACTATCATCTACTGTCTCTCCTATATTCCACCCCCCACCTCCCGTTCTTTGATCCACAAAGTGTCTAACTCTTAATTTCTAATACCTTTGTTCTGTTTTCTGTCTATTATCCACTCTTGAAACTATTACCTTTCTTTTCTCTTTCCCTCTCTCATGAAAACAATAGCTGTGTAGTTCATACCATATTCCTCCCAAATTCAGTCATCAACTTCATAAAAGGTACTCTACCTACAGCTATAACTCTATACAATCTACATGAATCTAACCTCCATCCTTCCAGATCTCATATTCCTGCTTTTTTAACATACATCACCAATACAACTTTACACTTATCCCTTGCTTACACAATTGCCTTTCCCCAACACTAATACTTTCCTCTAAAGTGAACTTAACCAACAACAAGTAACTAGAATAAGAAGAAAAAAGTGACAAAGAGAAGATATAACACCTGTGCAAAAATAACAACTAATTAACCTCCAAGAGCAGACAAAGAAGCTAAGGAACTGATTAAATTCGTCAAAATAAAGAGATGACCAGAAAGCAACAAAAATCTACGAACCAAACCAATAATCAGGAAAACATGGCTGAATCCAATCAACAAACCAATAATCACGAAGGGGAGCAAAACTTGGCACAAGCAATGAAAGATCTCAGAACATTTATCACCGACAAATTTGATGCAGTAATGAAAGAGGTTAACAACATGAAGACATCACTTGGAGGGGAAATTGCAGACATACGCAAAAACATAACAGATATGATGGGAATGAACACCACAGTTCAAGAAATCAAAAATACACTGGCAGCAAATATCAGCAGACTAGAAGAGACAGAGCAGAGAATTAGTGATGTGGAAGACAGTACATCAGAAATCAAACAGATAGTACAAGGGGTCAATAAGAAGATAGAAAAAATCCAATTAGGATTTAGGGAACTGAATGACAATGCAAAACGCTCAAACATACGTATTATAGGCATTCCAGAAGGTGAAGAGAAGGGAAAGGGGTCAGAAAGAGTGTTGCAGGAAATAATGGCTGAAAACTTCCCAAATCTACTGAAAGAGACAGATGTACATATCCAAGAAGCACAGCGCACTCCACAAGTCATAAACCCCAACAGGCCCACCCCAAGACATATACTTGTCAAATTATCCAATGCTCAAGACAAAGAGAAAATCCTAAAAGCAGCAAGAGAAAAGAAAACCATCACATACAAGGGAAGCTCAATTAGATTAAGTGCTGATTTCTCTTCTGAAACCATGGAGGCAAGAAAACAGTGGTATGATATAGTCAAGGTACTAAAGGAAAGAAATTTCCAACCAAGAATACTTTATCCAGCTAAACTAGCATTCAAATATGATGGAGAGTTCAAAATATTTGCAGACAAACAGAAACTGAAAGAGTATACCAACAAGAAACCTCCCCTTCAAGAAATTCTAAAGGGAGTGCTGCAGGAAGAAAGGAAAAAACAGGAAAGGCAAAGTTGGAGGAGAGTATAAGACCAACAACAACAACAAAAAAGACAAAAAAAAATATACAAACAAAATATGACAAACACAAATCCAATCAAAGTATGGCTAACACAAATAATTCCTTGATAGTAATAACACTGAATGTCAACGGATTAAACTCACCTATCAAAAGATTCAGACTGGGACATTGGATAAGGAAATATGACCCATCCATATGCTGTCTACAAGAGACACATCTTAGACCCAGAGACGCATGGAGATTGAAAGTGAAAGGCTGGAAAACAATCATACAAGCTAACAATAACCAAAAAAAGGCAGGAGTAGCTATATTAATATCAGACAAAATAGACTTTAAATGTGAAACAATTGTGAGAGACAAAGAAGGATACTACATTTTAGTCAAAGGGAAAATCTGTCAAGAAGATCGAACAATCATAAATATCTATGCCCCTAACAAGGGTGCCTCTAAATACGTCAGGCAAACGCTGGAAAAACTAAGTGAAAGAATAGATACATCTACAATTATAGTGGGGGATTTTAATACACCACTATCAACTCTGGACAGAACATCTCAAAAGAGAATCACCAAAGAAACAAAACATCTGAATAGTATATTAGAGGAGCTCGATCTAATAGACATATATAGATCGCTACACCCAAACACAGCAGGATATACATTTTTCTCAAGCGCACATGGATCATTCTCCAAGATAGATCATATGCTAGGCCACAAAGAAAGGCTGAACGAATTCAGAAAGATTGAAATCATACAAAACATTATCTCTGACCACAGTGGAGTCAAGCTGGAGATTTGCAAGGGAAAGAAGCCCAGATTTCACACCACGATTTGGAAATTAAACAACACACTCTTAGAAAAACAGTGGGTCAAAGAGGAAATCTCAAAAGAAATCAATGACTACCTTGAAACAAATGATAATGATAACACAACATACCAAAATTTATGGGATGCAGCAAAAGCAGTACTGAGAGGGAAGTTTATAGCCATAAATTCATATATCAAAAAAGAAGAAAGAGCAAAAATTGAAGAACTAACTGCACATTTGAAGGAATTAGAAAAACAACAACAAAGTAACCCAACAGGAAGAAGAAGGAAGGAAATAACAAAGATAAGAGCAGAACTAAATGAAATAGAAAATAAGAAAGCACTTGAACAGATAAACAAGACCAAGAGTTGGTTTTTTGAGAAGATTAACAAAATTGACAAACCTTTAGCAACACTAACAAAGAAAAAAAGAGAGAAGATGCAAATACACAAAATAAGAAATGAGAAAGGCGATATCACCACTGACCCCACAGAAATAAAGACTATCATAAGAGGATATTTTGAAAAACTATATTCCAACAAAAATGACAATCTAGAGGAAATGGACAAATTCCTAGAAACACATAAACAGCCCATATTGACAAAAGAAGAAATTGATGATCTTAACAAACCAATCACAAGCAGAGAGATAGAATCAGTTATTAAAAATCTCCCAACTAAGAAGAGCCCAGGGCCAGATGGCTTCACAGGTGAATTCTATAAAACATTCCGGAAAGAACTGACACCAATCCTGCTGAAACTATTCCAAACCATCAAAACAGAAAGAACATTACCCAACTCCTTCTATGATGCCAACATTACCCTAGTACCAAAGCCAAACAAAGACATCACAAGAAAGGAAAATTACAGACCAATTTCTCTAATGAACCTAGACGCAAAAATACTTAACAAAATACTTGCTAATCGTATTCAACAACACATTAAACGAATTATACACCATGACCAAGTGGGATTCATCCCAGGTATGCAAGGATGGTTCAACATAAGAAAATCAATCAACGTAATGCACCATATAAACAGATTGAAGGAAAAAAATCACATGATTATATCTATTGATGCAGAAAAAGCATTTGACAAAATACAGCACCCTTTCTTGATAAAAACACTCCAAATGATTGGAATACAAGGAAATTTTTTGAACATGATAAAGAGTATATATGAAAAACCTAAAGCCAATATTGTTTACAATGGAGAAATCCTAGACTCCTTCCCTCTAAACTCAGGAACAAGACAAGGATGCCCACTGTCGCCGCTCCTATTTAACATTGTCTTAGAAGTACTTGCTCGAGCACTGAGGCAAGAACCAGAAATAAAAGGCATTCAAATTGGAAAGGAAGAAGTCAAAATTTCATTATTTGCAGATGACATGATCCTATACATAGAAAACCCTGAGAGATCTACAACAAAGATTCTAGAACTCATAAATGAGTTTAGTAAAGTCGCAGGTTATAAGATCAATGCGCAAAAATCAGTAGCATTTCTGTACACCAATAATGAGCAAGATCAGGAGGAAATCAAGAAACAAATACCATTCACAATAGTAAATAAAAAAATCAAATACTTAGGAATAAATTTAACCAAAGAGGTAAAGAACTTATACACTGAGAACTATACAAGATTGTTCAAGGAAATCAAAGAAGACCTAAATAAATGGAAGACTATTCCTTGTTCATGGATAGGAAGACTGAACATTATTAAGATCTCTATCCTACCAAAACTGATCTACACATTCAATGCAATCCCAATAAAAATCAATGCAGCCTTCTTTAAAGAACTAGAAAAACTAACTGTGAAATTTATTTGGAAAGGAAAGAGATCCCGAATAGCCAAAGACATACTGAAAAAGAAAAATGAAATTGGAGGAATCACACTACCTGACTTCAAAACATACTATAAAGCTACGGTGGTGAAAACAGCATGGTATTGGCATAAGGAGAGACATATAGACCAATGGAATTGAATTGAAAGCTCTGATATAGAACCTCACTATACAACCACATAATATTCGATAAAGCCACCAAACCCTCTCAACTGGGAGAGAGTGGCCTATTCAACAAATGGTGTCTGGAGAACTGGATAGCCATATGTAGAAGAATGAAAGAGGATTACCATCTCACACCTTATACAAAGATCAACTCAAGATGGATCAAAGACCTAAATATAAGAGCCAAGACCATAAAAACCTTAGAAAGCAGTGTAGGGAAACATCTACCGGACCTTGTAATAGGTAATGGATTTATGAATATCTCACCAAAAGCACGAGCAGCAAAAGAACTAATAGATAAATGGGACTTCCTCAAAATTAAAGCCTTCTGCACCTCAAAGGAGTTTGTCAAGAAAGTAAAAAGGGAGCCCACACAGTGGGAGAAAATATTTGGCAATCATATATCTGATAAGAAACTTATAACTTGCATATATAAAGAACTCCTACATCTTGAAAATAAAAAGACAAACAATCCATTTAAAAAATGGGAAAAAGACTTAAACAGACACTTCTCCGAAGAAGAAATACAAATGGCAAGAAAGCACATGAAAAAATGTTCCAAATCTCTAGCTATCAGGGAAATGCAAATCAAAACCACAATGAGATACCATCTTACACCCATAAGATTGGCAGCTATGAAAAAAACAGAAGAATACAAGTGCTGGAGAGGATGTGAAGGAAGGGGAACACTCATCCACTGCTGGTGGGAATGCAGAAGGATCCAACCATTCTGGAGAACAGTATGGCGGTTTCTCAAAAAACTAGCCATAGATTTGCCATATGACCCAGCAATACCACTGCTGGGAATATACCCAGCAGAACTGAAAACAAGAACACAAACCAATATATGTACACCAATGTTCATAGCAGCATTGTTCACTATTGCCAAAAGTTGGAATCAACCCAAATGCCCATCAACAGACGAGTGGATCAATAAAATGTGGTATATACACACAATGGAATACTACTCGGCTGTAAGAACAAACACACTACAAATACATGTGATAACATGGATGAATCTTGAGAACCTTATGTTGAGTGAAGCAACCCAGACATTGAAGGACAAATACTACATGACCTCAATGATATGAAATAAACAAGCTGCCCTAGATAGCAAGAGACTGAACGATAGGCTTGCAGGAAATCGGACGGTGGAGGAAGGATATGAGCCGATGTCTGCAGGGGTGGAATTTAAGACGAGATGGTGGTAAGTATGAACACAAAGAAGAGATAAAAGGGGGGCAAGGGGTTGCCTTTGCTTGGGGCTTTGCGGGTTTGAGGGTGGCTGGGGAGGGACGGGTGGGTAACGTTGCCCAAAAGTGGGGGGAGGGAGGGGTAGCATACGAACCAGGAGAGGGTCAGGTGTTGGTGGAGAGTAAAATGCCGAGAAAATCATATCAAAATATAATAAAGAGGGTTACCTCTTTAGAATGCTCGGAGGGGAGGGTCTGATGCAGGACGGGCTCCTGGGGAATGTCTAAATGCTCATTCTGCCAGAGTGGGTGACACCATGGGGTAGAAACCCAAGTAGTGAGAGTGGGGGTGGACCCACATCCTGGGGAGGACTAATGCCATCCAATAGAGGGAACTGTATCCCTCGAGAGAAAGGGTGGCTCCCAGGGCATTGGGGCAGTTGAGCAAGTTAGGCCCTGAACACTATTCCATCTATCTCTGGAAGTGGCTCCTCAGGAAACGGAGGTTGGCTATCACTGAGGGCACCAAGGTGGAAGGGAAAATGGACGTTAAATGTGTGGAACCAAAGTAAATGGGGGGTAAGAGAGGAGCTTCTTGAGAGTACACAAGGATGGATATAAAACATGTAATATTACACCATAACATATAGGAGATGACAGACTGATAATGTAAACCATAATGTAAAACATAGGATAACTAAAAATGTAAAGAACTGTGTATCCTAAAGTATGCACCATAATGTAAGCACAGATGTCACCTTGTTAGAAAGCTAATGTCTCAGACTCTGTACATCACTTTAAGTAAATATGATATGAATAGGGTGTAAGAGAATCACTGTGGAAGGGAAAAGGTTTTCTGGTGGATGTGTGGGAGTGCTGTATATTATATATATACATTGCTGTGGTCTAGGACTCCTGTGAAGAAAAGCTGAATAATTAGGGGGGGGGGGAAGAAAAAGATAGGATGTGGAATTTTTTCAAGTCAACATTCTTTATCTAAGTTCTTTATCTAACTTTATCCAAGTTCTTTATCTATCCTTTAAACCCATCGCTATATGCCATTCCCTAGTAAGGGACCATGACATTATATTGGGCTTCAAATTTCGGGGAGTTCTGGATCACAGAGTGTTTCAACAATGGCAATGGAGGGATACTGGTATGGGATACCAATGACAGGTGATATATGACTGACAGGGAGCTGTACAGATCATATGTCCAGGGTGCATGGTAATGTTTGGATATACTCATAGTGGCAACAATTAAAAACCACAGTAGGGGGGGTACTGAGTTCCTGGCCAGTGGTGCTCTGTCGTGGTCCCTAGGGGAGCAGCAACAGTCTCCCAGGTACAGTGGTGGGGACCGGGAGGGAGTGAGGGTTCAACAGTGAGCCCCTGATACTAATGACTATGCTTGTGAGCTGATAAACCCAAAATAAGAACAAGGCCTAGAGCAACTTTGTGCCTGGGAATTTCCTTCTGTCAGCCTTCATGTTACTCAAATGTGGCCAGTCTCGAAGCCAAACTCAGCATGTAAATGCAATGCCTTCCCCCCAGCATGGGACATGACACCCGGGGATGAGCCTCCCTGGCAACGAGGGACCACTATCAACTACCAACTGATGATGCAACTGGAAAATGACCTTATACGGAAGGTTCAATGCGGATCAGCAGAATATCCATGTCTACATAAAATACCATGACTTTAAAATGCTGTTTGACCTAAAGTAAGGGGGAAATGGAAAGGAGAAATGAGTTTATATGGCTACGAGTTTCTAAAAAAGAGTCTGGAGGCTGGCAGAAGGTTTGCCCTCATGCAAAACTGAGCAGAGTCAGAGAGACAGATAAAGCAGATACAACCCCCAGATATTGGTTCCTTTGAGGGCTAAAGAGACCCATGGGAGTTATGGTCATGGCCGATGGGGTTAACTACCAGGGCAGATGGCCCCTCTTTGGAAATGGTGTTTATGTGTGATGAATCTGGACTCAGATGGGATCTCCCTTCATAAGACTTTCATGCTAATGTGCTGGAGGTGCAGTTAATGTTGGGGTTTAAGATATATTTAGGGGATTTGAATCTCTGGACTGACAATGTGATAGCCAGATCCTGAGCCTCAACAGACTCCAGCACCTACAATCTGATTTATTGGACTTACCACACTCAGCTAAGATGGAGTTGAAGAAGGACAACCACCACACCATGGAGCCTAGAGTGATTACAACTGAAAATGGGAGGATTGCATCCAGCATCCAGGTGGAATCTGACCCTCCTCTTGACATAGAGGTGCAATGGACACAACCAATCCAGTGTCCACATAGAAGAGGTGGCATTGGATTGGGAAAAGTGGACATAATGGACAAAGGGTGTGGGGAAAGGCAGGAAGAGATGAGAGGTGGAGGCGTCTTCGGGACGTGGAGCTGCCCTGGATGGTGCTTCAGAGGTAATCACCGGACGTTGTAAATCCTCACAGGGCCCACTTGATGGAATAGAGGAGAGTATGGGCCATGATGTGAACCAATGTATATGAGGTGCAGAGGTGCCCAGAGATGTACTTACCGAGTCCAGTGGATGTGTCATGATGATGGGAACGAGTGTTGTTGGGGGGGGGGGGAGAGGGGGGGGGTGGGGTTGAATGGGACCTCACATATATATTTTTAATGTAATATTATTACAAAGTCAATAAAAAAAAAAAAAGATGACATGGCATGAGTCAGCAATAGAGAAGCACAATATATCTCAACTGGATATGGCTACCCAAAGTTTTTAAGAGGCAAGGCTTTGGTTGAGAGTGTATTTGACACCTTAACAGACTTTTGTGGAATTATAAAGGAAAATGATATTGAATAGATGTTCCCAAATGTACTGGAAGCAGTTGTAAATGAAAAGGATGAGCTGAAGGCTTCAAATACCCAACTTAAGTTCTGGAGGAAGGAAATGAAGATTTCGAAGTGTGCCCTCAAGAAAACTTTATTTTATATATCCACAGGCATGAGATTTCTATAAATTAGATCCATAGTCTTATTGTGAGTGGCTGACTTACAACAGACATTGAATTTCCAACCTTGCAGGGTGTCTGTTGTCAAAGTGAAGGCATTGTTTCAAAATGAATGAGATCCTTAAAACTGGAATGGGAATTATGGGTTGATAATTATGATGGTAGAGGCACCGAAGCCTTAGATTTTGCTGAGTTTTAAACTTGTAAAAATCTGTCCTTAGTAATTACACACTCAGACTTGAATCTTTACTAAGGAATCACCCATGCAATTGCTACCTGCGAAAATTAGCCCTCATGTTCCTGATACACCTATAAGTACCTTCATGAGGAAAGAGCCCTCAAATCTCTGTATGAAGAGATTAATACTGTTTCACTATGTGAAACTACAATGGGATGCTCCAAAGCAGATGTCTTGCAAAACACTTCTAATTATTTTCAGGACCATGCACCACCCCTCCTTTCTTCCAGACCTGTAACTAAACTGATGTATCAACAGATTCTAAAAGTTGAGTTAAAACGTGACCAATGATGAGGTATGCCACACTCCAAATGATCTGCAAGATTTTCTACATTTATATAGAATGTTTGGAATGGATATTAATGGTGTGGGGTAATGGTGGAAGGAATTTTTAGTTGGATTAGGCTGAATTTATTCTTATTGGTCAACTAAGCAGAGATTCTGGACTCCCTATTGTAGATTGAGGAGTTAGAATTGCTTTAACATTTTGTTTTGATAGCTGGCTAAAGCATGAACAAAAAGGTTGCCTATATTGCCTAAAGTTAAAATGCAAGTTCACCCACCCCAGAAATGTCCAGTGAACTTTCACTAGGATTGTGAGGAATAACACAATCATCCCTGATGAACTCTGGTTGCTCTCTTCTCTAGGTTAGATATTACTGTGGGAATTGTCACTACTGAATTTTGATACTTAAACATGAGAATAAATGAGCTAACAGAAGCCAAGTGGCAGCATTTAGTGACCAAAGACAAGTTTTGTCTGGCTACCAAAATGGACAGGAGAGTCAAAGAAGTAATCAGAATAGTCTGACTTGCAGAGATCTTTGGCACTGGGGAATCTAGAAGTAAATAGGTGGGAAAACTTATAAATTCTCACTTAATCTGTATAAGGAAAAGAGACCTAGGTCAAGTGACAAAACTCTAACTTGAATCATAAAACATAATCACAGCTCCTTAATCAATCCCCAGACTTGATAGAGATTACAGACCAAGAGACCCTTGAATGAAGACATGATTGAGTCCTCTTGGCGGTAGACCCATTACACTGTCAAAAATTTACTCTATTAATCTTTCTTCCAGTTGTCCCAAAGGGACCTAAAGCCTTTTATGAGGTTAACTGTGCATTGGGGAAAAGGAAATTATCAAATGTTTCCAGGACAGACACTGACTCAAAAATGTTATTAATTCTAGGAGGCCCAAAATGTAATTGGTCCACCAGTCAGAGTTGGGTCTTATGAAGTTCATGTGACCAATGGAAGTTTAGTTCAGCTCCATCTCACATTGGGTCTAGTGTGTTCCCAGACTCATTTCTATAGTTATCCTCCAAAATCCAGAAAACACAATTGGAATAGACATATTCAGAAATTAGCAGAATCCCAAAATTGATTCTTCGCTTGTGCAGGGATGGCTGTTATGGTAGGAAATGCCAACTGGAAGCTGCTAGGATTGCCTCTTCCTAGTAAAATAATAAATGAAATGCAATACCATATTCCTGGAAGAATTGTAGTTTAGTACCACCATCAAGACCTTGTAGAATGCAGAGGTGGGAAATAGGAGGGCTGACTAGAGACTTTGGGAGGTCTATATAAAATAATAACATTGCAGAACTTTAGGATTTTGGAGAAAATAACTGCCATCCACTTCAGATAATTACTCTTTAAGCACTGCAGGAAGGGCATGAAAATTTCTAAATGTGCCCTGAAACAAAATCTTATTTTGTATATCTGAAGACATGAGATTTCTATAAAAGAGATCTTGAGCCTAATTTATATGTGAGTGGCTGACTTAAAGCATGCTGCTTTTGACCTGCTGCTGGGCCTTAAAAGAGACCAAATATTACCCATGGGCCACACAGTTACAATAAGGCCTTAGTTGCCCTTCATGAACTAAGAGTTGTCTTACCCACAAATCCATAAAGTTGAGTGTGCACAGCAGTATGAGATCATAAAAATGGAAGTGATATTTATGAGATAGGGCTTGAGAAGGCCCCAAAGGCAAAAGTAATTTACATGAGAAAGTGGCCCAAAGGCCCAAGGTCACAACTTCTGCCACATTACCGTCTCTTTCTCAGCCCACAACTATGACTTCTTGGAGCAATCATTATAACGATTTGACTGAGGAAAGAATGTAAGTTATGCATGAGTACAGTATGACAGCTTGATATTATTTATGAATTCCAAAAACAGATACTGATTATGTTTGTAAACTGGTCAGTTCCTTTGGACATGATACCCTTTGATTGTATTAGATTCAGCTGAGATGCCTTTGATTAAAATATGTTATAATTAGGGCTTTGATTTAACTACTTTTCATTAGGGTGACACAGTTTGTGTCCCTGACCCACTGATGGGCTTTATGAACAGATGCTCAAGAATTGGGCTCAAATGTGCCTTCTTTACACATGCTTCTCTTGTCCCTTGTATTGAACCCATTGTCGGTGTTGGAGTTGGTAGGTGTATGCCTAAGAGACTTGAACCTCTGGGCTGTCCATGTGCCAGCAAGGCCCTGAGCCTCAGCAGACTTGAAACACCTACTCTCCCATTCACTGGACTCAGCAAGGACAGCTAACAAGGAAGTGAGGATGGACAACCACCACACCAAGGAACCAAGAGAGTCTTCAATTGCAAGCAAGAAATTCCCATCCATCAGCTATATAGGATCAAAGTCACCTCTTTTTTAAAGGTGGAGGGCATCACTATCCCAGAATCCTCAGGATTACAGAATAAAATATGGACTAGAGTGGGCTTGCTGGTACTCTAATATAGATTTATTGTGATTGTAGCAATTGAAGAAATTGTATCATTAATGTGGAGACAGTGGCCACTGAAGTTGCTGAAGGCAGGAAGAGGGAAAAAGCATTGAAATATGGGGACATTTTGGGGACTTGGAATTGTCCTGAATGACATTGCAAGGACAGATATGTGGCATTGTATATCCTGCCATAATCTCCCAAATGGAGTGAGAGAGAGTGTAAACTACAATGTAAACTATAATCCATGCTTTGTGATAATGCTCGAAAATGTGTTCATCAATTGCAATGAATGTAACACACTAATGAAAGAAGTTGTTAATGTGGGAAATTGGGAAGTGTGGGGAGTGGGGCATATGTGAATCCCCTATATTTTTTAATGTAATGTTTTAAGTAATCTATGTATCCTTTAAAAATAGATAAAATATATTTTAAAAAAGAAAAAAAAACACTACAAAATAAAAAAGATAAATCCATAAAATGAACATAAAGAAGTAGATACGCAGAGAAGATAAACAAGGACTGACAGCTCCAGAGACATGGCAGAAGTCCCAGGAAGAGAGATGAGCCATTCAACTGACAGTTTAAAGTGGACCTTGTGAAGAGAGCAAAGCAGCTCAGCCCAGAAAGAAATGAGCCCCAGGAAAAGGGATAAGCCCTATGTCAGCCTACTGCTGAAAGTGAAAGAAGCTGAACCCATGGAGACTTAAGGGGGAAAAGGAAGATTGAACCCTCATGGACATCACCTCCCATCTTCCTTCAACACATGGCAACACAATTGGTAAGGAACTAACCTTGAGTTGAACTCTTAAGGGCCTAGTAACTGGAAGGTTTTACTCCAAATATATATTCTTTATAAAAGCCAACAGATTTCTACTACTTTGCACCAGCACATATTTGGCTTACTAATACACACAACAATAGAAGCTTCCATTCACCAAGGCTGACCTGGCTACAGACAATGTTGAGTACCCAATCTGCCATCTGCACAGAAAGTCTTTGTTATGGCATGATACCATGAGGTGGTCTGGCTTCTACCAGGTGGCAGGTAGATTACATTGGGCCACTTCCATCATGAAAGGGGAAATATTTTGTTCTAATAGGGATGGACACATATGCTAGAAATGGGTTTGGCTTTCCTGCATTCAATGGTTCTTCCAGAACTACCATCAATGGACTTACATCTTATCCACCTTCATGTCATTCCACACAGCATTGTTGCTGATTAAGAAAATAACTTCATGGCAAATGAAATACTGCAAAGGGCTCATGCTCATGGAGTTCTATGGGCTTACCATGTTCCCCATCATCTTGAAGCGGATAGATTGATAGAAGGGTGGAAAGGCTTTTTGAAGACTCAGATACTGTACCAACTGGGTGGCAATATCTAGCAGGGTTGGAGCAAGAAGTCTTTATAAGCTCTACATCAATGTCCATTGTATAGTGAGGGTTCTCTTATAACAAGAATTCATGGACCCAGGAATCAAGGGGTGGAAATGGAGTAGTACTTTTCACTATTGCTCCTGGTGATCCATAAGAACATTTTTTTCTTCCTGTTCCTGCAACCTTAAGCACTGCTGGACTCAGGTCTTAATGCCAAAAGAAAGAGTGCTTCCAACAGGAATCACAACAATAATTCTATTAAAGTAGAAATTAAGACTGTCAAACAGCTTCTTTGGGCTCATCATACCTCTGAATCAACAGGTGAAGAAGGGAATTACTGACCTGGATAGGGAAAGTTATTCTTATTATTAAGAGGAAATTGTACTACTACTATATAAAGAAGGTAAAGAAGAGATTGACTGGAAACCTAAGAGATCCCCTTTGGAATTTCTTAACTCTACCAAGAGCTCTGTACAGTAAATGGAAAACTGTACAACCCAATCTTGGATGGATTACTAATGGACCTGAAACTTCAGGAATAAAGGTTTGGTTCAGCTTACCAGACAAATAACCATGACCAGCTAAGGTGCTTTCTGAGGGTAAGGGTAATATCGAATTGTTAGTTTAAGAAGGTTGTTATAAATATGAGCCATGGCCACATCACTAGTTACCGAAATGAGGAATTAATGGTCATGAATATTTATCCCTTGTTTTGTTTGAGTATGCTTTTTTATACACATAAATCAAGTATTTTTTTCCTTTCCCAGCTTATCCCCTTATCATATGTTATAAATTGGATTACCTTTATATCTTAGTATTTAAGTTATAAGATAATAAATTTAAGAGTCGATATTACACAAAGACTTGCACCCTTTTTTGGAAAAAATTAATGTGTCTCCAGTTGTAAACAGTGTATTTGAATATTAGACAAAAATACGGCTACTATTACTTCTATTTAGAGATTAAGTATAGTTTAAGGTGATATACAGATGCCAAATTGACAAAGTATGGACTGTCATGGTTAAGGTCCCGTGTCATCTTGATTAGGTAATTGTGTACAGTTGTTCGGTTAAACAAGCAATGGCCTAATTCAGATGATGGCTTTAAGAAATGATGATTTCAGCATTTGGAAGGGAGAATTTCCATCTTTACTTCAGCCAGCAAACTTTTCCAGAGGAATTCATCAAACACCTTCAATGGAGTGCCAGTTTGCAAATTGTCCTAGAGAATGTGCCAATCACCACAGATAAGTGACACAGTTCCTATAATAATTTAATAATATTTATGTGATGTATCTACCAATCTACCTTCATCTTGTTGTTTCCCTAGAGAACCCTAATACAATATGGTTTATATCATATGAAATTGACAATCTCCCATAAAAGAAAAGTTACCAAAATTGATAGATGAAATATTGTAAAATATAGTTAGTGATAGCATGGTAAATTGATTTTGTAATTATAGAAAATATAGTAGAAGGAGAAATTCTTGTCAAGGTGGAATCACTAATACTTTCAAATATTTAAGAAAGAAATTTTGGTTTATTACAGGAATGCAAGATTGATTATTTTTAACTTTTGAAAAATCAATTTGTATAATTAACAAAGATTACATATTAGCATAAAATAAGAGACATATCCTATGACGATCTTGAGAAAACAAATTTAAGAAATTTAATAAAATTAAACTTCTGTGTATGAAGTCTATATCCTAGAACTGTTCTGTGCATGAATATCTTTACCAAGTTCTACAGTGTCCTTTGTGATGACCTTCTTGTCTTTCCTGTCTCATAAAGTGGCAATTGTGTGAATACATGAATATAAAAATAAAAATATATATGTTAATTGTATATGTAAATAAGGTAAAGATGGTGGTCATTTGATGGGGCAACACAGTGTGGGGGTTTAGATACTGGAAGGAAAAACAAACAGGAATTATGGAATACCAGGTTTAATAAAATGTATTCCCTGATCTCAGTGGTAATTACAAAGGTTTGCTAAATTTGTGAAAATTCATCCACAGTATCTGCACATTTCTTTTGTGGATTTTAAACTTAATAAATCTTTTATAGTGAAAAACACATAAAACTATTAAATATATAGATTAACTATACTAAAACATTTATGTAACAAACTATGAGAGATATAAAACCAAATTGTCTTTCTAGTCAATAAATATGAAATGGCTTAATTAAACAATACAATATGCAATAAAACTGTCAGATCATAAAGTTAAATTTAGCTCTACACTGAGTTTCTACAGTATACACATTCTTAAATATAATTATTTAGCAAGTTTTAAAATAAAAGTATGTGGCAAGACATCTTTTAGTTTGCTAAAAGTTTCTGTTGGCAATATACCAGAAATGTGTTGGCCTTTATAATTAATTTATTGATTTAAAAGCTTATAGCCCTGAGATTGTGAAAACGTCCAAATGAAGGCATCATCAGAAATGCTGTTTCAGATATTGTCTGCTATGAGCAATCAGGCAAATGGCTGGTATCATCTACAGAAATTTTCTCTCTGAGATCAGCTATGGGTGACCAAGCACAAGTCAGGGCATGATGGTCATTCTGCCCAAATCAAGGCATCAAGGAAATCTCTCTCCTGGAATTCAATTGAAGGCAATCAGGTAAGAAAGGTAAAACAATTCTCCAAGATTTGGTGTTGCATGATGGACTGAAGTGCTCTAGAAATTTTACAGGGCCAGGCATTCCTCCATCAGTCAAAGTAATGGAGTGGTTAGAGAGTGATAAAAAATTGATAACATGATGAGGAGAAGATAAATGTCCATAAAAATTATAATCAATCCAAGTAGCATTTAATAGGGAATCACATTTAGGCTTATTGCTATAACAAGGTATCCATGTAGCACTCTTGTGACTGAGATCAGTTTGAACAAAACTTTACATAGGGTCACATTTGGAGTTGTAGTATTTGGACAATTGGAATCATTAGAGGAACTATTAGAAATGGCAGAGATAAAAGTTAAGTTGTCAGTAACATTTTGTCCTTTAGGACTGTAATGCAAGTGCCACATTGGCTGGACTGGTATACAAAAGCTATTTTTAGTGACATCTTTAGTGAAACAATGGGGAAGCAATGAGGTTAGCAATGTATAAGAACTTTTTAACTGCATCCAGTCAATTTCATTTATTAGTGGCCCTGAAGGAGAAAATCAGTATACTTCTGTCCATGTTGAGTCATTTGAGGATAACAGGGTCTCACGATTCCCTCAGGAGGTGAGAGCAAATAGAGGCAGATCTGTTATATGGGTCCAATAGGTGTGATTAGCGGTACAGGGGTTAAAAGACATAAGGATGAGCAATATGAACATTTTTCATGTTCCCACCTTAGTAGAAGCAGTAGTGCCTACTGCCAAATAAGCTAAAAATGTATTTTCAGGCATCTTAGGGTAACCAACTCATGCCATAAGAGCTTGTGCTTCATTGCCCAATTTTTAAAGACTCCTCCATGTAACCAGTTCAGCCCCTTCTGTATTCCTCAGGGGGATGTTGGCTGATTGCAGGTTGAGTGCTTTCAGTCTTGATATCAGGGTGTGTAGCAGATTCCACCAGGCCATGGTATGGTTTTACATGCTTTGCTGAAAGCCGAAGATGTCCTCCTGTGGAGGGAACACATGCATACATTCATCCCCACATTAGTAAATTTCCTGGACCATGCAATTACCATTAACTTTTTGTCCATTTGGGGGTTTGTATAACATTTTAGGGTAAATTTTTACAAGTTGTATTTGAAAATGTCATTCTGCTGCTGTATAACCATTCTTATGGTGATTTTAAAAATTTAAATTGTATAAGGCAATTTACATGATCTTTGAACTGGTTAGACATAACCCCCTATTCCACATTTTTTGTTTTGATTAGCAGAGTTTTAAGGAGAAGTGAAATTATTCTGTAAAAAAATATAATGGTTAACATAGTATTATTAAAATAACAAAAGAGAGTTAAAACTACAGGGTTTTTATATAGTTAGATTTTTGTTATTAGGCTAGACTAGATGATTGGGCTGTGAATACAATTTTGGGAATGCACTGTAACATTTACTGTGGGCTTGATCATGTTTGAATGCTGGCTGGCTTGACTTTTTTAAGGAGATATTAGAGAACACTTTAGTAAGTTTTAAAATAAAATGATAGCAACATAATCGAATATTAATTTTTTTAAAAAGTAACAATATTTAGGTTTGCTGCATACAGAAGTAGTGTTATTCAAATTTATGATAGGTTACTGTTATATCATGCTGTGACAGCTTTTAATGTGAATTGAGTAATTATAAGTTAAAGTATTTGTCTTTCAGCAGCTTTTAGTGGAAATCAGATGAGTATGAGTTGAAGCATTTGCTTTTTGGTTTATAGGTAGAGAGGTTTTTTAATGATATATATTATTTTTAGTAATCATTAAAATTTTGATTAACAACATCATATTTTATTTAATATTATGTTGGAACATTATTAAATTTTCCATAATTTTATATACTCTAAGTATTCATATGAACATTTTACTCATACAACTTTAACAGAGAGTTAAAGAATCCTTTTTAATTTTATAACATTTTAAAATATTGTCCATTTGACTTATAACATATTAAATGAACTTAATTTTATTACCTCATTTCTTTCAAGGAAAAGAACAGATCCTTTGCAACAGGATAAAATGAAAGATATTCTTCAGGATTTGACTTTGAGAAAGTGTTATGTTCCTTTAAAAGTGATGAGTTGCTTCTTTTTAAATGACAAGTTTAAAGAACAAGAAGCTATTTTGATAAAACAGACTTTCTTTGTATTCTGATTATTTATGAGAAAAAAATTTATAAACTTTTACTAAAATAGATTAATGATTTAAGAAACTTTGAGAAAGAACAAAATTCAACTTTGCATTAGTATATTATTTGATACTAAAGCTTTCAAAACTTAGATAGACCCACCAAGTTTTATTTAACTTTAACCAGAAAATTCTTTGCTGTACACTTTTTGCACTTTATTTATTTATTTTGGTTTTGTCCTAAATTTTACTCTTTCTTAATAACTAGTCATTTTATCTTAGGACAAAATTACCTTCTGTTTCCTTAATAATAAAAGCACATTCTGTATACTATACATAAAAGCTACCAAAATGATTATGGAAACTCTCTTCAAACAAACTTCTTAAAACATACAATTACCATCAACATTAAAAAAAAAACTTTTCAAAATAATGAATCAATTTGGTTATAGGCAAGTATAACTTTTCTTTATTTTAAATACCTAGTAGCATGCAATACTAGAAACAGTTTTTTTAGAAACAAGTTGGCAGGGGAGGCTGGCTGCCAATAAGATTTTCTGTTATAAAATTACTTATTATTATTATTATCAATTCAGTTTCTGTTTAATAATGAGTTCTTGGAATTATCTAAACACTTCAATTAATGCTTCTACAAACTTCTTATAATTATTAATAACCATATATACTATAATTACTTTATCTTAAGACAAATTTTACCGCCAGAGATAACATTCTTTAACTGAATGCTACCCACAATACTGTCTACAAATTGCTATATGCATTCAAGTTATTTCCTGCATATTTCCAATTGATTTTATGAAAACTAGCCATTTCACTTTAGGACAAAACACATTTTTTGAACAAACATCAAATTTCAGTTAGCATTCCCACAAACTTTTTACCTTTCTTAATATTCCTTTAAGTTTTATATCCTTTATTTTATTCTGTGAAGAAAAACAGACTATCCATTTCAATTTAGGCAAGAATTATTTTTTATGAAAAGACTTGTAGTAATTTCAGTAATCAGGACTTAAAATTTTCATTGTTGTAGAGATCTTATTAGCATTTATACTTATGTATTAATATAAGCAGTTATTTTTGGCCATTTGAACAGAGCTATTTTAGGAATTATTAATCAATTTATATTACCATCTGAAGGCATTAAAATATACACTGACAGTGAACAAACAGAAAACACAAAAAAGAAATATAACACAGCAACAGAAACATAAAGTTTGTAATTTGACCCATAATTCTAGGTCTAGAGTTCCTTCTTCTGGGAAACAAGGACAAATACATTGAATTACTTTAAGTAATTCCAAGAGGTGATCCTCTTTGACAGGAAAGTCAGCTGCTTTCAGCAGCTGTTACAAATTTCTTAATTATAATATTTGACTTTGCATTAGAGTATTTCTCATATGATACTATTGTTTGCAGCTGATGTCCTCTCTGTGCAGGATGCATGGTCCAGTCCAATATCCCTATGCAGACATGTTCCCAGAGGCCCTCCTGAAAACTTCCCCTCAACTAGGGGGAAAATAAGCTGCCTTATGTTGGGTGCCAATTGCGAAAGGAAGGAAAGACTCACACCACACACGAAAACTCGTATGCAGGGAGGGCCCCATCAGCTTTATTTCTCTTGCTTATAGGTCATGTAATTTTGGATTCAGCCAAGGGCAGTGGCTAAAGTTATATTTTTCAAGGATGTTTTGTTTTGGAACAAAAACCTTCTCCCTAATCTCACATCCTATCTAGCAGCAGAAATGCAAGAGGAAGTTGTTTTCAAACTTCAAGCAAAAAGAAATAGTTTATACAGAGATAAGCAAGGACAGAGCTATTTTTTCTCTGAATCAAGAACAGATGAACTTTTATGAATATTTTAATCATGCCCTTGCTGAGGTGGTGGAACAAATTCCCACACGTGCATTTGAGAAAAATGTATATCCTGCTGTATTGGGGTATAATGTTCTGTATATGTATATTAGATCCAGAGCATCTAATATATTATTCAAGTCTTTGTTTCTTTACTGATTATCCATTGAAATGTTCTTCCTAATGGTTATGATGGTGTATTAAAGTACCCAAAACAATTTTGGAGGAATCTATTCCTGTATGTAGTTTTTCCAGTGTTTGCCGCACATATTTTGACACACCCTGCTCAGGTGCATAAATGTATACAGTTGTTCTTTCTTCTTGAAATATTACTGCTTTTACTAAGATACAGTGTCCATCTTTGTCTCTCACTATAGTTTTGCATTTAAATATTTTCTCTGATATTTGTATACGTACTCTTGTCCTTTTATGGTTATTGTTTGCTTGTAAGATTTTTTCCATCCATTCATTTTTAACCTCCTTGAATCCCTGGGTCTAAGGTGGGTTTCTTGTAGACAGCATATAGATGGGTCATATTTCCTTATCCATTCTGCCAATCTGTGTCTCTTGACTGATGAGTTTAATCCATTAACATTCAGGGTTATTACTCTCAAGGAATTACTGACATTGGCCATATTGGATTTGTGTATATCATACGCTGTTTTTGTTTCTCTTTTTGCCTTTTCAGTTGTTCTTACACTGTCCTCCAACTCTGTCTCTCCTACTTTTTTTCCTTCCTCCTGCAAAATTTCCTTTAGTAGTTCTTGAAGGACAAGTTTCTTTTTGTCGTACTCTCTTAATGTCTGTTTGTGAATAGCCTTAGAAGAAATGCCAAAAAATCAGTCCTACATTTCTTAGTCTTTAACATATCTTTCCATTGGAATGTATACCAGGGGTTTTAACATTAGGGTAATCAGAGAATGAAAATCAGAAACTACTCTTTTTTGCTCCATTGAAGAACTGACTTCCCAAAGAGTAGACTGGCCATTAGGAACTGGTTTGAAAAGGTGGAGATGGTTTTGGGCTGTCCTTGCTGAAGAAGATTATCAAAATGGCTGAGGCAATGTATATAGAAGAAAAAGATGATGTTGAATATGATTACAATAGTAAAGCCACACACACTTATATGTTCCAGGTAACTAAGCACAGAAAAGGGAGATAGAAGAAATAATTTACTTTTGCCTTAAACCAACAGGTTAACTGTAATGGAAATTTTGATTATGGCATTTGTCACACCATAATAAAGGAACACAGACATAGCAACCTGATGAGTTAGATAATATGTTTATTCTCATTTCGTAGATGAAGAATTTGAGGTATGCTGGGCTTAAGTTACAGATTATCGTTAATATTATAGCCAGCTATCTGTTTCTGAGGCCATGTGCTTAAACATCATGTATTTTGCCTCCCTAAAAGTAGGTCATGTTTCTATTTACACATGTCACCTGTTTTATATTTTAGAAGTTCTGGTAAAAGCTTATGATAGTTGAATTAAATTCATATTTTTCTAGGATCTAGGAATGCAGTCACTGACCTGGAGTCTCACTTTGCTTCTATAAATGTGAATATATATATATTCTCTTACATATCTAAATGATGAGATGAAAGATATATGAAAATATTTATATATTATATTGTATTGCATATTATAAGGTGAAGCAATGGAAACATCTGCAAAATTATTATTTGAATATGCACAATTTGTAAAGACAAAACTTTAGGTTATGATCTAATAATTTCATAGGCTGTACTTTGAAATTATTTGCAGAATTTGTCTATCTAATTTTCTATTTCTATTGAATATTTCTCTGTGTGTGGTTGTATGGTTGGGTGTGTATACAGTATCACATATCTGATGGTGATGCATTTGGTGGAAAACTTCATTTTTCCATTCAATTCTCTGTCAGAAAATCATTGCAAGTAATAAAATTAAACTGATTTTGAGATATTGAAATATATCTTTGAATGTGCTAACACATAATATAGATGTTACCTATGTGACCACTCTAAAATTCAATGTCAATTTAAAAGAATTTTGTAAAATGTAACCATTCTGCCACTCCAAATTGAATTTACCAGATACTGACAAAAAGTTACCTTACTCATAATAAACTATGAATAAATGGCTGATAAAAATTCAGATGAAGAGAAAGTTCCAAATAACAAAACTTTAGAAAATGTCTATGAGCAAAAAACAATTACTAGGGTTCCTGAGCATATCACAGAAACATGTTCAGTTAGAATTGCTCACTGCTTCAGGGCTGGTAACTCTTTCTTGAAGTTGTCTACTTCAACTTCATAATATACCATGAACGTACATAATATACCATGATGGTTAATTATGCCGTTTCAAATTTCCCTGGAGAAGCAGGGATTATATTAAGTATTGGGAGAATTATTGCAAATCTCTGAGTTCCTTCTTTGCTGAATTCATCTTTATTTCAACATTAATTTTTAAATTATTTTTACAAACATAAATTATTTGTTTCTGTCTGTTTTGCATGTTATGACTCATAAGCTTTGCTCTTTCATAATTTTAAAGTCCTCATTTTTATTCATCTATGAATGTGTATTTTAGTCTGGAGATCAGAAAGCAAAAGTCTTAAAAATACCAATGAGTTATACTTACTGTCATTTTATAGTTTTTGTTCTGTTTAACATTGTTTATAGGTAGGTTGATAGGAATTATGCAAATAATCCTGATTTGTACTTAATTCATTAAAATAATATGTATATTTTAACTTCTCTTTGCAGACATGTATCATGGAATATGTATAATATGCAAGTAATGGACACTAAAGGCAAAGATATTGTGCATGGTACATCAAATATCATGCCCATACAATTATATATATATATATATATATATATATATATATATGTCAGATTATATTAACAATGTAATCAAGAAGTATCCATGGAAAAATTATTTAGGGAATTTTTTATCCTACCTTTCAAATGGGATTTTTTATCATTGAATTCATTTTTCTAATAATACTTTATTAGCATGATATATTCTTTAAATAATTTATTGACACCATGTAAAAAAAGTATTATCTAATTCAACTATTAGTAAGTTCTGCCCATTCAGCACTAAGCCATGTTCTCCCTCTACCCTTGTGATTACTCCAAGATATTTTGATTTCTCTTTCCTTCTTTCTTGGGCCATTCCCCTTACATCTGTTTTGGGACCTCTGATTCTGTCAGTGCCAGATTTTCACTGCCTTATTAGCCTTTCAGTTTCCCAAAAGATCCTTGCTTGTATGAGATGTCTGATTTCTGGGTGTTATCCACTAGCCCCATGATGACCAATTTAGGTGGATTCTCAGGAGACACAAATCCAAGGATGAACTTTGTGGTAGGTATTAGTTTTCTAATTAGTCTAATTATTCCTAGGGTTATTCTTCAAACTCTTCAGAAAGTTTTGCTAGAACCCAAAATCATACCTAATTATTCCAGATATTAAAGTGTCTTTTATGTTTTCCCTCATTATAATGAAGTCTTCTTTAGTATTTTAACTATGCCAGGAGGACAGAGGAATTAATCTATGCTTTTTTTTAAGATTTATTTTTTATTTATTTCTCTCCCCTCACCCCATTGTTTGATCTCTGTGTCCATTTTCTGTATGTTCTTCCGTGTCCATTTTGCAGTCTTGTCAGTGGCACTGGGAATCTGTGTCTCTTTTTGTTGCATCGTCTTGCTGTGTCAAGTTTCTGTGTGTGTGGCACCACTCCTGGACAGGCTGTGCTTTTTTCTCATGGGGTGGCTCTCCTTGTGGGGCACTCCTTGTGCATGGGCCTCCCCTACATGGGGGACAACCCTGCATGGCATGGCACTCCTTCCATGCATCAGCACTGTGCATGGGCCAGCCCACCACACAGGTCAGGAGGCCCTGGGTTTGAACCCTGGACCTCCCATCTGGTAGGTGGATGCTCTGTCAGTTGAGCCAAATCTGCTTCCCAGAACCTATGCTTTGAATTCAAGTTGCCTATTTGATTGGAACTGGGATATGCAGTCATATGATGATAACCCTGTCCCTTAAGAAGAAAACATCCTTTATTGATTTATTTAGATCTATTTAGAAAATAGAACTATAATTTCAACTGTTTCAAATTAAGTGTCCACTGGAATGCATAGACACAAGGCTAGCTGAAATATGGTGATAATAAGGCTGGGTTGTTTTACATACTTCACTCACCAGTTCTGAGTCTCCAAAGGCACATCCAATGAAAAAGTCTTATTTTTAAATCAGTGCAATATTTTTATACTAGAGGAAAATAACCCTCATTACACAAGCATTGCTAAGAATATCTCAGTAAAGTCATTTGAAGGTAAAGTATAAACTAACTTAGAAAAATGGAAAAAAATGTAAATTTAATAACAGGTATGAGATTTGCAGTCACCTAAATTGTATAACAAGATCAGTTTCAAGAAGCTCATCTTTAAATTATGTATTCTATTCCACTGTTTAAACTCTTGCTTTAAATTCATGAATTTTCACTTTAAATGCATCTTTCTTCAATTCGTAATTATTTAATTTTCCTTATAAGGAAGTATAGGGATTTGAATTAAATCAAATTCCAATTATTCTATAGTACTCCAAAATATCATCAATAGAAATTCTATTTTAGTTAGACTATGGATTTTGCATCCTGATCTGTGCCTCCAATAGAGAAATAAAATAAGTTAACCTGTATTAAGAAGGCTGGAAGAATAAGCCTCAAAATAATAGGTAAATATAATCAGGTCATTTAAATACACTTTTTCATTCTTTTTGATATATTACATATATTCACAATTCCCAATTAGAATTACCCCTAATCAATAAAATGATCTATTATCATTTTTACTGCCACCATTTTTCCTTCTGTTTCTTTTGCTACATCCATGACTTGTAAAGTTTTGTGTTTTTTGTTTGTTTTTTTTTCAATTTCAGCACTCAAGGGTTCTGGGCACTGTCCATGAATATTAAAATAAATGACAATGCATACATACAACAAGGAAAAGAGGGCTCATTTAACTAAACAAAATTAAAGAATAGTAATCATCACTTAGGAAGCCCAGATTTTGGAATTAATAGTCAAAGATATAATGTGAACCCTATGATTTAAATATGGTTGATGAGCTAAAGGAAAACATGGGCAAAATTAAAGAAAAAAATAAAATAACATATAAACAAATGTAGAATTTGAATAAAAGTATATAAATAAAAAAGCAGAAGAAACAATAATTCTGGAGCTGAAGACTTCAAAATCTGAAGTGGCAAAATTCATTTAGAGGGCTACCACAAGAAACTAAAGGGGAAAGAGCAAAGAATTTGAGGTAGAACATTTAAGTTATCCAGTATTAGCAGCCTAATGTAATAAAAAGAAATATGAATATAGCCTAAGAGAGCTGTAGGAAATCCTCAAGGAAGATAAAGTATACATGATGTGAGAATTAGAAAAGAGAGAGAAAAGGAGTCATAAAGAATATTTGAATGTTTGAAGAAATAGTGAGTGAATATTTTATAAATTTGATGAAAGACATGAAAATATGCATTTAAGTAAATAAAAAATCTTCAAATAGCATAGACTCAGGAAGATCCATAATAAAACAATTTATAATCAAACTGTTGAATTCTGAAGACGAAGACTCTTGAGAGATGAGCATTATCATGTATATTTGATCCTCAATAAGAATAACAAAGTTTCTCGTCAGAAACTATGGAGGAGAGAAGGCATCGTCATGGCATTATTTAAGGGCTAAAAGAAAAAAATTATGTACCAAGAATTTAATATCCAGTAATTGTTTAAATATTCAGTAGAAATTAAGACATATACTCCAAAACAAAAACTAAGGTTTTTCGTTGCTACTACAACAATGTTACAATAAATACTAAAGAGACTCCTTTGGTTTGAAAGAATAGAGTACTGGAACATATCTTGAATCTATAAGAAGAAATAAAGGTCTCCCACAATGTAAGTAGATATGTAAATATTAATGCCATATTATTGTACTTTTGGCTTGTAACTCCATTTTCTAATTCCTTATATGATTTAAAATAGAAATGCATAAAATAATATTTTATGACAAAATTGTATAAATATCTAATTTATGGAAAATATAAAAAGTAATGGAAGTTCTAGGAACATACTCTTTGTATACTATCAAATGTAAGTTGCTATCAATTCACACTAGATTGGTATAGATCTAGGATATTAAAGGTAGGACAAATGGTAAACATAAAACATTTTTAAATGTATACAGAAAAATTAGAAGAGATTCAGAATGGTTCACTAAAAAAGATAAAGGGAAAAGCAAGCTGTAATGGAGGCCATAATGAAGACAAGCAATAAGATATATGCAATAAGCAAGTAGCAAAATGACAGAAGTATTTATTAATCATTTCTTTACAAGTAAGTGTGTGAAACTCTTCACTCAAAAGGACAATGTCAGCAGAAAATATTTTCAGAAACTATGATTCAGTTATATGGTGTTTTCAAGGTATTCACACCAAAATCAAAGACACAAATAGGTTGAAAATTTTTAAAAAGTGGAAAAATAATATTCCATTCAAGTAGTAACCAAAAGAGAGCTAGGGTTACTCTAATAATATCACACTAAATATACATTTATCAAAAAATCCTTACAGGTGAACAAAGGTGGGTCATTTTATCAGAAGATATAACAATTATAAACATATATATATAAATATATATATACATTTAATAACAGCACCCTAAATTTACAGCAAACTGAAAGATTTAAAGGGAGAAATAGGTACTACTACAATATTATTTGGAGTCTTCAATACAGCACTCCCAATAATAGATGCAACATGTGGAGAGCAGGTAAATAAAGAGTTCTTGAGCAACCCCATAAATTGCCTTGATGTAAGAGATACATAATACACCTGTACAACAATAGTAGCAAAAACATTCTTCACAAAGTCATATGGATCATTCTAAGATTAGATCATGTGTTAGGCCACAAAACAAGTCTCAATTAATATACAAAGTTCAAAGTCTTATAAAGAGTCTCCTCTGATTGAAAAGGTCTGAAGGTAGAATTCAATGGCATGGAAAAATAGAAATTCAAATATATTTAGAAATAAAAGCACTATCTTTATACAGCCAAATGGGTTAAAGAAAAATAAAAAAATGAAATTAAAATTTTACAAAGATAAATAAAAATGAAAACATGATATACCAAAACTGTTTGGATGCAGAAAAGCAGTTCACAGAGGGAAATTTATAGTTATGTATACCTACAATAAACAAAATTTTAAAAGATCTTAAATTAAAAACCTAACTTCACATTATTAAGAGCTAGAAGAAGAGCAAATTGAGCAAAATATTAGCAGATAGTAAAGTATTAAAGATTACAGTGGAGATAAACGAGATAGACTATAGAAAAAGAGAATAAATTAATGAAATGAAAAAACTGATTGTTTGAAAAGATCAATATATTAATAAAACTTTAGCAATAATAACCAAGAAAAAGAAGACAAAGAAACTAACATCAGAAATGAAAGTGCCAGGGAAACGGACTTTGGCCCAGTGGTTAGGGCGTCCGTCTACCACATGGGAGGTCCGCGGTTCAAGCCCCGGGCCTCCTTGACCCGTGTGCAGCTGGCCATGCGCAGTGCTGATGCGCGCAAGGAGTGCCGTGCCACGCAAGGGTGTCCCCCGCGTGGGGCCCCCACGCGCAAGGAGTACGCCCGTGAGGAGAGCCGCCCAGCTTGAAAAGAAAGAGCAGCCTGCCCAGGAATGGCGCCGCCCATACTTCCCGCGCTGCTGACGACAACAGAAGCGGACAAAGAAACAAGATGCAGCAAACAGACACCAAGAACAGACAACCGGGGGAGGGGGGGAAATTAAATAAATAAATAAATCTTTAAAAAAAAAAAAAATGAAACTGCCAGTATTGCTAACAACCTTTTGAAATCAAAGGGATTTTATAAGGTCAGTTTGTAAAATTGCATATTGATAATTAGATAAACTAGAAGAAATGGAAAAATCCCTAGAATCACACAAATTACCCAATTTTTCTCAATAAGAAATACAATGTCTCAAATAATAATGAGATTGAAATAATAATCAAAACTTCCCATCATAGAAAATTCCAGTATCAGATGCCCTAACTGCTAAATTCTAGCCAACATTAAAGGAATAATTAATACCAATCCTCCCAAACTCGTCCATAATTTTAAGGAAGGAAAAAATTCTAAAATCATTCATTGAGGCTAGTTTTATTCAATATCAAAGGCAGATAAGGCCAAGAAAGAAAATGAAAATTACATACCAATATCACTTTTGAATATACATGAAAATTCTTCAATGTATATTAAACTGAATCGTAAGTAATACTAAAATTATTATAAACTATGACCAAGTGTTATTTATGAAAGGTGCACAAAGTTAGTTCAACAGAAGAAAAACAATGTAGTACACTACATGCATGTAAGAGTGGACAAAAACTGTATCTTAATTGTCACAGAAATGCATGTGACAAAATCCAACACACATTCATGTTAAAAAAAAAAAAGGTTGTTGTTATGGGGGGAGGAGTGGGGTGAGGAGGGTGGGGGTATATGGGGACCTCATATTTTTTTAATGTAACATTTTAAAAAAAGACAAAAAAGACAAAAAAATAAACTTATTATTATGTCACCTTCCTCAAAATAAAATGGGCAATTTTTAGTTGAAATATAATTTACAAACCATAAAATGCACTCTTTTAGAGGATACAATTCAATGTTTTTTTAGTTTATCCATGAAGTTGTGCATCTATCACCAGAAAAATAAACACTGCAATCATTAGTATTCATTTTCCAACTCCAGCACCACCCCCAAACTATTGCAACCACTAATTTATGTTGTATCTATGGAACTTTCTATTCTGGATATTTCATATAAGTGAAATCATACAAGTAGCTGATCTTGTTCTAGGCTTCTTTCAATTATCCAAATGTTTAAAAAGTTCATCCATACTGTGGTATATATCTATATTTCATATTTTCTGACTGAATAATATTAGAGTGATCTAGGATATAGTTAAGCTCATGTGTCAACTTAGCCAGGTTATGGTGAAATTGTCTGATCAAGCAAGTACTGGCCTGATTGTTACTATGAGCATATTTCATATTTTTTAAATCATTAAGTATGTAAATCAGGATTTCCTGTAAAAAATCATGTATTTTTTGTTTCCCTAGAGAATGATGACTAATGCACCTTTGGTAGCAGGGGTAAATTTGGAGAAAAAAATCTGAAGGAGATTTCTGAATTAGAGCTGGGATGTTTTTACGGTTTTATTATTTTTTCTTAATTTTTAAAGATGTTTTAGATTATATAAGTATTACAGCAAAAATATAGAGGATTCATGTATACCTCATACCCGTCCCTTCCAAATTTTGCCCCATTAACTATATCATTTATTGGTGTGGTACATTGGTTACAATTGGTGAACTGACATTCAAGCATTGCTACTAACCATGACCTACAGTTCCTTTTAGGGTTTATATTTTGTATTACAAAATTTTATAGGTTTTGACAAAATGTATAATGGTCTGTAATCATCATTGCAATATTATGCAGAAAAATTCCAATGTCAAAAAATGCCCCTTATTTACCTATTCTTCCCTCTCTGTGTCCTCAGAACCTCTTGTAGCCACTGTGTTTATATCAGTGTTACAAATTCTTATATTACTAGAATAATCTTAAGTCTGTTTTAGTCCATATTTGCATTTTTACCCCCTTATGTTTATTTATTCCTCAATCTTGATGATTTTGGAATAGTGAGGCCTACCCTGCCTGTGATTAAGATGGGGCTCAGATCCCATAGGGAAGATGGATGGAACTGTCATGCTTGCAGTTGTAAATACTCTCTGCTTTTGGGGGGAAGTGTATTTTTCTTTCATTAGTTGTCCTGGGTCAGTAAGATGAATTGTAGTGTAGGTGGTGGCTTCACCTCTCTGTGATTTAGGGCACAACTGGCATATGAACAGCCAGAAGGTTTACATCTCTTGGATTTATATTTAATTGGTTTAGTGCTAATTATAGGTTCAAATAAAAAGGACAGAACAACCGTGTGTAAACAATTATAAATTAGTCTAACTGAAACATTGGGGAGTTCATTTATCATATATTACATGG